>NW_017100857.1:1502604-1518278 GCF_001263275.1 Habropoda laboriosa
GTCTCTCCCTTTCTCGCTCTGCCTCGAAAAGTCGCAGGAAGGCCGTCGGCAGGGAAGAAGACAGGGCGTGGTCGCGATCTCCCGCGCCGCGAAACGCGTTTATTTGATCGAGAAATTTCTCTCGACCCCCGGTTCTCCTCTCGCGGTATCCTCGCTTATCCCACTTCCTCTCGATCTTTCTCAGTTCCATCCTCTTCGTCTCTCCCTCCGCCACAAGACATTCTCATTCTTTCTTCGTCGTGCTCGTCTTACTCTCGCGACGTTTCTCCTCTTCTTTCAACCGAGCGCCTCTCCCGCTTCGTCTCGCTCGATCTCTCCCTTTTCTTCGTCGTTCCTCCGTGTCCCCGACGTTCGAACGGAGGCTCCGAGGAGCTCTTTTTCATCTTGTTTCACCGATGGACGGCGACTAGGAACGCGCGTGCGTGTGTCGAGTCCTATCGGGAGGCGCGTCACGCGCGCGAGACTCGACCACGGCCGCGAGAAAGAGGCTTCCGAAGGGGGGAGGATAAGACGAGGGCGCGAAAAAACAGCCCCCGTTGCTGCTCTCTGCGGCTTGGAGTTGGGTAAAAAGAAGGGAGGAATGAGGAGAGAGAGAGAGAGAGGCTGGAAAATTTACGAGCGGATTATCGAGAGACAGGCGTGTGCTCGGATTATGTCCGTTTCGAGGCGAAATCGGGTGTCCTCGGGGGATTCGGAATTGTGAAAGGAGTTGAGTGTTGATGTGACTTTGAGAATATGTGTCTGTCTTTGAACAATTCTGAATTGTGAGAGGAGAAGTTGAGTACTGATATGATTTTGAGGAAGTGTGTCTGTCTTTGAGGGATTCTGAATTGCGAAAGGAGAAGTTGAATATTCGTGTGATTTTGAGGACGTGTGTCTGTCCTTGAAGGATTCTCAGTTGTGAAAAGAGAAGTTGAGGATTGATCTGTCTTTGAGGCATTTTGAGTTGTGAAAGAATTTGAATATTGATGTAATTCTGAGGAGTTGTATCTGTCTTTGAGGGATTCTGAATCGTGAAAGGAAGAAGTTGAGTACTGATATGATTTTGAGGACGTGTGTCTGTCTTTGAGGGATTCTGAATTTCAAAAAGAGAAGTTGTGGAGTGATCTGTCTTTGAGGGATTTTGAGTTGTGTAAGAAGTTGAATATTGATGTGATTCTGAGGAGTTGTATCTGTCTTTGAGGGATTCTGAATTGTGAAAGAAAGAAGTTGAGTACTGATGTGATTTTGAGGGGGCGTGTCCGTCTTTGAGGGATTCTGAATTGCGAAAGGAGAAGTTGAATATTCGTGTGATTTTGAGGACGTGTGTCTGTCTTTGAGGGATTTCGAGTTGTGTAAGAAGTTGAATATTGATGTGATTCTGAGGAGTTGTATCTGTCTTTGAGGGATTCTGAATTGTGAAAGAAAGAAGTTGAGTACTGATGTGATTTTGAGGAGGCATGTCCGTCTTTGAGGGATTCTGAATTGCGAAAGGAGAAGTTGAATATTCGTGTGATTTTGAGGACATGTGTCTGTCCTTGAAGGATTCTCAGTTGTGAAAAGAGAAGTTGAGGATTGATCTGTCTTTGAGGGATTTTGAGTTGTGAAAGAATTTGAATATTGATGTGATTCTGAGGAGTTGTATCTGCCTTTGAGAGATTCTGAATCGTGAAAGGAAGAAGTTGAGTACTGATATGATTTTGAGGACGTGTGTCTGTCTTTGAGGGATTCTGAATTTCAAAAAGAGAAGTTGAGGAGTGATCTGTCTTTGAGGGATTTTGAGTTGTGTAAGAAGTTGAATATTGATGTGATTCTGAGGAGTTGTATCTGCCTTTGAGGGATTCTGAATCGTGAAAGAAAGAAGTTGAGTACTGATGTGATTTTTCCGTGTGTCTGTCTTTGAGCAATTCTCAATTGCGAAAGGAGAAGTTGAATATTCGTGTGATTTTGAGGACGTGTGTCTGTCTTTGGGGGATTTTCAATATGTGCAAAAAAGATTGTATCTGTCTGTGAAGGAATCTGGGTTGTGAAAGGAAGAAGTAGAGCATTGATATGATTTTGAGGATGTGTGTCTGTCTTTGAGCAATTTTGAATGGTGCAAAGATGAAGTGCAGGACTTGTGTCTAGCTATGGACCATTCTGAATTTTGAGAAGAAGTTGAGTTGAATTATGCAAAAAAGATTTGAGCAGTACTATCTGTCTGTGAGGGATTCTGGATTGCAATAACAGAACTTGAGCATCGACATAATTTTGAGGAGAATTGCATTCGTCTCTAAGAATTTCCAAATTCTAACTCCGTACATATCAACAAAGTCTCTCTTCCTGAAACAGCCTCTACATTCCGCTTCGCCGCCAAACTGTCCACGAATATCATAGCCAGAACGAGTTGCAAGTTTTCCTCGTTATCAACGCTCGGGCAGATTCGAGTTCCTAGCGTCTCCTCTTAATGTAGATTAATTTCATTCCTGGAGGCGAAGTATTTGCCGAGCATTGGCGCCGCATCCGCCACGCCCTGTAATTACGCCGATGACGCCGGCACGCCACTCGTTAGGCGGTCCGCCGCGCGGTTTCTTCGCGTCGAAGACGCCCCGACGTCGCTCCACAATTAACCGGAACATCCGGGGACGCTGCGTTCGAACGTGTGCGCCGCGGCAAACGTGTTCATCCCTATGAGAACGCTGGTTGGACGCGAGTATTAGCCTCGAACAAAGAGCAACCACTGTACGTTTCAATTAACCCAGCTATTTCGCCGTCTTCTGTAATTAATGTTACATTCTCCTAACGACGGAGAGACTTGATGGTAAAGGGATGTTTCTCGGGCTTAAAGTGTCTCCAAATGTGTGAGAAAAATGTCGTTGTGCGAGATTTATTATAGTCACTCGGAAGATGGCAAAATTTACATTTTGTTTTTCTTTTAATTACACTACATGTCCTACCATTTTACCCCGGATTGAATGCGTAAGTTACAGGACGGTAGTTTTATTTCTGAAATACCCGTGTAATCAAGTGCAATTTTGTTAACGACAATGTATTAACCCTCTCGCTACGGCAGATTTAAATGCGTAACGTCGGTGACTGACGGTCAATTCTTAACCACCGCTGCAAAATTTCTTATTTCGGCCGTGTCGTTTTAAAATTGACGAAGCAGAAGAATTAAGGTGGAAGTGCACCGAAAGTCTCAGAATTATCAAAACGCCTACAGGCGCCAATAGTAGTGAAAGGGTTAAAAGAAGAAATTTCATTTCCCTCGTATACACGTCGTTAAATTCACATTTTAATATGAAAATAGTAATAAAAAATTGCAATAGGTCACACAGAAACCTAAATATCCCAAAGATCCACATTCTTCAACATCAACCCTCGCGTATTATCCCTCGATCGCCTCACTTCCTTTAAACAAACACGTGATTATCCACATGATGTCCCGAATCACCGTACAATCATCGTTCCATCACATCCGCGAAAGTTTCCTCGAATATTACCTGGAATGTTATCTGGAAATTGGCGATGTCGGGCGTGGAACACGTTGCTTTATCTCGGCGATCAGGAAAAGGACGAAAAACGAAATTGTAACGGGCGCATACGCGGCAGAGATCGCGTTACTCTCGTCAAACAGCAATTAGCCTGGCTGTTTAAGGTGAACACGGTTGCGCTGTTGGAACGATCCTACGAACACCTCCGGATCGATTATTCCTATCGAACGTTCCACGGTGAAATGGCCCCGCTAAGAGGATAATTAACGAGTAACGCGATAGTTCGACGTGTAAACCTCATCGTTGCACGCGCGTTTTCCGGCGATCGAAGGTACTTAGGTAGGAGTCTTCTTGCTCTCTGCGACAGAGAATCGAGGATCTCGCGGTGTTTCCATGCGTGGTCGATTCCGGGTCTCCGTACGGTAGCACGGCCTTGACGAGATCCCACGTTACGATACGTCCGCTTGGAAATCGAGGTCGTTTTTGAGATCGGGCAAGTCCAGCGGTGCGTTTCGAGCGTATCGCGAAAACGATCGACAGATCCTCGCTCACTCGACGAATTGAGCCGCCTGTTTCTGGTAAATGGCGGACTGTTTTCTTTTCTTTTCTTTCCTTTCGTTCTTGGCGCGGCGATACTTTTGGCAATTGATTTATGGACACGTCGAGCGATAATGGTCGTTTAATGCGGAGATTTTGACACTTTGACTACGTAATTGATATTTTCGCGAGAGTTCCGCAACGGTGAAACGAAAGATTGTATTATGTCAGTGAAAAGATAATTGTATCCGGTTGGATTTCGCTTGGCTGTGGTTAACGAAACGATTTTCTGGGAAATTAATTGGATTGGTGGTCGTTTAGGTGATTGTTCCGATTTTGTCTGGCAGACATAGCGAAGTGTTTCTTCTGGTTTAGAAATACTATTAAAATGATGAATGACGTTTGAATTTTTAGATGAATTTAATTCGAAATTTTATTTTAAATCATATTCAAAGGAAGAAGCATGATCGGTACTCGTTTAGATGATTGTTTCAATTCAATATGGCTCACGTGGCAAAGTGTTTTTTCTAATTTACAATTACAATTGGAGAATGCGATAGTTGACGAGTTATGCTTGCATTTTTCGGCGCGTTTAATTCAGAATAGTATTTTTCACGTGTCAGTCTTCTCGGAACTTTCACGAACGATCTCTTTTCCACGAGAGACAAAAGAAGAATCCGTGGTCGAGACGGTCGAACGCGACAATAAAGAAGGCCTGCCGACGAATTTCGTTCGTTCCCTTAAAAGCCAACCTCCTCGGATCATTATCACAACCGAGGACAGCTATCGACCCGACCTTCGAGTTTTTACGTTCGCGGATTATATTATAGCGCTTCTCACGTTTCTCGATACGCAGCCTGGAAAGAACTACCTGCTCGAGGCCATCCCCTCGATTATACACGGTGTCCACGCCGAAAATGCTTTCCACCTTTTTGGAACATCTACTTTGGCTTCTTGAAAGGATATTGCAATTGCTTTTCGAACGATCCACCATTTCTCCGCGATACACTTTTCCTCAAAATTTAGAGGAATCTCACAGTTTATAAACAGACAATAATTGTGAATTTTAAAAATAGTTATAAATTTCTTTACGATAATAATTGGAATTTTGAGGCTTTTTCAAACTTTGGGGCTTGACTTATTTTTCAGAATTTTCAGGCTTTTCAGGATTGGGACATAATTTACTTAATTTCGAGGCTTTTCAGGTTTGGGACTTAATTCATTTTTCAGAATTTTGAGGCTTTCTGAGATTTGGGACTGAATTGGCTTTTCAGAATTTTGAGGCTTTTTCAGGTTTGGGACTTAATTCATTTTTCAGAATTTTGAGGCTTTCTGAGATTTGGGACTGAATTGGCTTTTCAGAATTTTGAGGCTTTTTCAGGTTTGGGACTTAATTTACTTTTTAGAATTTCGAGGCTTCGAGGTTTGGGACTTTCTTTATTTTTTAAAATTTTGAGACTTTCTGGGGATTGGGACTTAATTTATTTTTCAAAATTTTCAGGCTTTATCAGGTTTGGAACTTAATTTATTTTTCAGAATTTTGAGGCTTCCTGAGACTTGGGACTGAATTGGCTTTTCAGAATTTTGAGATTTGAACTGTGTTCGTTTATTTTTAATTTCCAACATTTCACCAGGATTCAAAAGATCCACTGATAAGACAATTTATAATCACAGTCCACATTTTACCTAAATCCCTTTCCACTGGAACAGAATCAAAAAAATTGCCAATACCCAGCAAATAAAACATATTTCAAATAAATCCTTCGAAATCTCATTTTCCTAACTTCTGTCTTCAAAACATCTTCAAATTCTCCCTCCACGTTAAACAACGAACCTCTACAATCAAATCAGAGAACATTCTCCCACACTAGGCCCCCGAAACCAAAAGACTCGCGACTCTTGCGATAAACTCGAATTCTACCGTGCAAACGAACGTCCGAAGGTAACGAATTTTACTCTCGTGTCAAGTTATTTTATCATTTCCGCGGTGGGATTTGGCGTACTCCTTCCACAAGGACTACGCCGGCAATATTAATCGCGATAATCCGACCGTCGGTTACGGCAATAACGAACGCTGTTTATAGGAGGGTCTGAGGATCGCGGACTACACAACGCGACTTCGCAATATTGTAACCCCGAATTACTGTAAACGCTTTAATTCCTCGACGACGTTGGACCAAAAACCGCGCGCCGGTTCCCTCTCGCTAATTACCGATTCCTCGAGCGGCGTCTTATATCCGATTACCGGTCGTACCATCGGTAGAAGCACCGATGACCACGCGAATTTCGAGGAGGTTCGTAAAGTCGACCGACGTTCAGGATAAAAATGTGCTAACGATAATCCCCATGGATCGCTTCTTCTCGGGTTTGTCGAGTATCTGGGAGGAGAGAGAGAGAGAGAGAAGAGGAAAGGGAGATAAGCGTAGCAGGTTACTTTAGAATGCATTAAGAAGACGGTGTGTTTTTGTGTGTTAACACTTGGAGGCACAATGCGGGAAAAATGATTTTGCAAATGGGTACAGACTTATGAATAAATTCTTAAGAATTAAAAGTAGAACAATTCAGGTGATATGAAATAGTGTCTTCTGGGACGTAAAGGGGATCTATAAATGTGCTGATTATGAAAGTGGTGTAATTTAAAAAAATTAAATTTATTATTTATTCTGTGTTGCACCGATTTACATTATAGTAATATGGAACCATTTTTGAAATATAGTCGAAAATTGATAGGTTAAGTAGATGTTCCGAAAGAAAATGTTTTATAGTTAAACAGAATTCAGATCGTACGTCAGAAAGAAAATTATATACACTCGAAACGAAGAGTATATTGCTCAAACCACTTTCACCATAATCGACACAAATATCGACAAAGGTGGAGTTCTCTAGATAAAGAATCATTTCCTATACCACTTTCGCAATAATCGACACAACAATCGACGAAGCTAAAGTTACCTAAATAGGTAAAAAATCATTTCCCATTTCTCTCAGAACGAAATAGACGACCCAGCGTAGAATTTCTCAACGGTGACCTTGAGCGCCAGCAGAATCGGTACTAGCTATAGCCAGCGCACCATTTCACATATCCCCCCGTTTACCGGTCAATTTCTGCAATTCTTCGTTCCCATGAAATTCATAATATCCGTGGATGTATTCGGCACGAGATGATTATCAGAACTGGCCAGTTTCGTTCCTCGAAGCATGTGTTTCAATAAATATCAAGCGACATCTCCTTGAACCTGACTGCAAGCTCAAAATAACCTGCGCGAAACGATCCGCCGGAGAGCTCTTTACTTTCACCGAAAACCCGAACGCGATCAAAATCGATGGACCGAATTCACGCTATCCTCATCAGCCTTTGGACAAGAGAGAGAGAGAGAGAGAGAGAGAGAGAGTGGCCGAAGGGAGGAGAGACGAGGAGAGACAGAGAGAGAGAGGAAGGCCGCGAAAACGATGTCAGCACGGTCGAGCAGACAAACGGAGGCGGGGGCAGCGAGAGAGTTTAACTGGGTTCGGTTTTCTCCTGCGGCCCCCTTGCGATCGCGATCGCCTCGATCTTTCCGACCGGTAGCCGGACAAAAGGAGCGGAAAAAAAATGTATACTATATTCACGGGCGGAGATTTTTGCATGGAGGCGTGCGCTGCGAGAGTCGTGACTCGCAGAATGCATCCCTTTGTGCGTCCTCGCGACACGGATTTAACAGAACTTTTCGTTACAGGCTGTGTGTGCTTGCTGCTGCTTTGTTTCACGTTCTGCGCTGCCGGGGGAATTTTTTGTTTTAGTTCGAACAGGTTGCTAGCTTTTGGGGGAAATGACATTTGCCTTGGGATGGAGCGGAGAGTATTTTTATCGAGGTGTTCAATTGTCAGTGAAAAGTTTGCGAACAGTTTAGCAACGAGTCTACCGTCAATTTGTTATTTTGCAGTTCATTTTTCAAGGTTTAATAGCTATTTACTTCACTTCGGTGGATTAGGAAATTAGAAATTCGTTCAAATTTTCTTAAATTTATTTTTTGCAATGTTTAGTAGTCTCGAATTTTTGGATAATAGTTTATGTAATGGTGTATTCAGATGGACGTTTCAATTAACGCCGATTTTTATTTCGAAGAATATTTTGGAAAATGTGAGTCTACGGGTTGATGCTTTTTTCATTAATTTCATTAGTCCAGCGATATTTACTGCGTTTATTTGTGAAAGGCAATTAGAATTTTGGAGTTTTAAATACTTCCAAATGTGTATCTTAATAAATACAAGGAAAAGGTACCCATTACCATTCACTTAACAATCAATAAACCTACATCTCCCCAATTTCTCCCAATTAAACCTCCCCGATCTCCATTTCCCCAATTTACAAACCTTCCGCTCGATCCAACCTCCAAATTACAATGCAGAGGAGAAAGTTCACACACACTCGCACACACCTCCATAAAACACTCACTGATAACGTTGATCGGTAGCATTAAAAAAAAAAGTGGACACATGGAAGTTGACCATTGTCGAAGTCGGCGAAAGAAAGGGAGTTCGCAGAGTGCTGGGCGTCGGTGGACTCCTCTTTCCTCGAAGCGCGCGGAGCACACCAAGTGTTGGATCGAAGGGAGCTCTCTGCGTGCACGTATCGCATCGGATTTCACGTGGCGTTTGCGGTTCCTACGGGAATGGATACCCGGTTATGGGTTACGGTTACGAGCGTCCGCGTCCACGGGCGAGACGCGACGCGCGATTTTAACCGTGAACGATGGAAATTACATTGGATACGTCGAATGGTGTGGGGCGGTGTCGCGGAATTTCGCGCACGAAATTGCGGTTATCGCGACAGGTTCGTTTCGTGACCGGACGATCGACCATTCTTGTATCTCAATCAGGTGACTCAAGCGGACGCGTTGCGTGCGAAGGCTGGAACGTTCTCTCTCTCTCTCTCGCGCGCGCGCGGAGAACTTTAATGACCATTATAGACGGATATATTATTATGGTTTAGTGGAGTTTATCGTTATTGGCGGTGCGAGCTTCCTTTGGTGATAGTTCGTTCCGTGGGAGGAGTTTGGCTTGGGATGTTTAGTGAATTGTAGAGTATTGGGAGATTTTTTCTTAGAACGAGATGGGTCGAGGGGATTTTATGGTTAGTGGCGCGGTGAAGTATAGCTGGGATATGGTGGGTGTCTTGCAGTTGAGAAATTGTAATAGGGAGGAGGGCAATTGGAAGGGTTCTAAGAACGATAGCAATTGCGATTATAAAGGTGGTGGGATTTTTAGTGTTTGGGTGGATGAGTTGGGGAGCTTCCGGTACCGGTGTTCT
This sequence comes from Habropoda laboriosa, assembly GCF_001263275.1. Lineage (NCBI taxonomy): Eukaryota > Metazoa > Arthropoda > Insecta > Hymenoptera > Apidae > Habropoda > Habropoda laboriosa. The sequence goes on from NW_017100857.1 coordinate 1,511,884, forward strand.
CCAATTTGAATGTTTCTGAAATTGGTATCTGTTAAATTTGGGGCTTTTAATTTCTAGATTCCCTAACTTGAATATTTTTAACTTGGGTGTCTTCCAGTTTGAAAGCTTATAATTTCAATATTTTCCAATTTGAAGATGTCTAAATTTGGGAGCTTCCGGTACCAATGTTCTCCACTTTGAATATTCTTAATAGTAGTACTTTCCAATTTGAATATTTCCGATTTCGGTGCATTCCAATTCGGGAGCCTGCAATTTCCATATATTCCAATTCGAATATTTCCAAATTTGGGAGCTTCCGGTACCAATGTTCTCCACTTCGAATATTCTTAATAGTAGTACTTTCCAATTTGAATATTTCCGATTTCGGTGCATTCCAATTCGGGAGCTTGTAATTTTCATATTTTCCAATTTGAGTGTTTCCAAATTTGGGAGCTTCCGGTACCAACGTTCTCCACTTGGAATATTCCCAATATCAGTGCTTTCTGCAATTTCCATATATTCCAATTCGAATATTTCCAAATTTGGGAGCTTCCGGTACCAATGTTCTCCACTTCGCATATTCTGAATATCAGTGCTTTCCAACTTTAATATTTTCAATTTCGAAGCTTCCCAATTCTGGAGCTTCCAATTTCCATATACCCCAATTCGAATATTCCCAATTTCAGTGCCTCCAAATTTGGGAGCTTCCGGTACCAACGTTCTCCACTTGGAATATTCCCAATATCAGTGCTTTCCAACTCGGATATTTCCAATTTCGAAGCTTGCAATTTCCATATACCCCAATTCGAATATTCCCAATTTCAGTGCCTCCAAATTTGGGAGCTTCCGGTACCAACGTTCTCCACTTGGAATATTCCCAATATCAGTGCTTTCCAACTCGAATATTTTCAATTTCGAAGTCTCCCAATTCGAAAGCTTCTAATTTCCATATTCCCCAATTCGAATATCCCCAATTTCAGTGCCTCCGAAATTGAAAGCTTCCGACACCAATGTTCTCCACTTGGAATATTTTCAATTTCGAAGTCTCCCAATTCGAAAGCTTGCAATTTCCACATTCCCCAATTCGAATATCCCCAATTTCAGGAGCCTCCGGTACCAGTGTTCTCCACTTCGAATACACGTCCCAATTTCAAGCCTCCCAATGCCCCAATTCCATTTAAAAACCTCTCGCCATCAACGTCCCACAATTCAAAAAAAAAAAAAAAATACAAATACCAAGATAAAAAAAAATCTCATGCACCCACATATCAAGTGAAACGCGACCAAAGCAAATTAAACGCGACCAGCAATAGCTACGTATACCTCCGCAACACATGTGACGACCTCGACGTGTGGGCCGTTGAGAGGAACACGGTGAGCGAGCGTGTCGCAGCTGCAGCTGCCGCGTAGGATTCGCGAGTACATAAACCGTGACAGCGTTCGTTTCTTCGTGAACAGACCCACGCTCCACGTCGTCGTGGTTCGCGCGCGTAACGCGAGACTTCTCCTGGAAACCCGCTCGCGTATATATATATATATATACGTGTAACGCGCTTGTTCCTATCAGCGAGTAAGTAATTACTCACGATGCACCACCACTGTATCTCTCTCTATATATATCTCATTGAAGGAGGAAGGAAGAGAGACGCGCGAGCAGATCCGATCACGCGAAATTACCAGATAAATTGGCTCGGATGTAATCGGAAACTTAATGGCGGCGATTAACCCCTCGACGAGCAAATTGCGGCTTAGACCGGTGACGAGCTCCTCGCTTTTGCTTAGAAATTCACCGAGATGCTTGCCGGTACCTCGTTCTTTCCGTTTCTTTGCTTCTTCTTTTTATTATTCGTCGAAGGGATCTTTCGACTTGATCATTCTGGACGCATGTGCATCGCGACTGTAATTGCGAGAAAATGATTGCGGGGCTTTGATTCCTGGGAATGGGGAAGCGGGAGAGCGAAGGTTCGAAGATTTGATCGCGATGACGTTTGATATTAATTGGGAGGGGTAGAGGGAAGTGGTTTAATGAGGGTTCGATGGTTTTCTCAGATTTCTCTCGAGGTTAAAAGAGGATTCTTGGAATAGGGTGTTTTTCTTTTTTGAGTTTGGATTTGTGTGCTGTGTGATTGCAGGGAACTGTATTACCGGCTTGCTGAGTTGTTTATTTTTTAATGTTTTTTGAGAGTAGAAGATATTGTGGAGATATTATTGAAGATTAAGAAAAATAGGATTTAAGAAAGAAAATTTTGTATAATTTTTAATTTATACTTTTTAATAAAAGGAAGAATCAACGTGTGAAAATTTGAAAATCTATTTTTCTGTGTTGAATGCAACTTTTTCCGCTGGTAAAATATCATGTCGCGTTTTGTTTGTTCCTTTTTGCTAAAAAAAACTTATGATATGTGATCCAAGTTCCTCTAGATCATCTCGATGGCGCCATCTACCGAAAAATCGTCAACTTCCACAGAGAAAGCCATAAAATTCACCCTCGAGGAATATTCCATCGGCAATTCAAATCCACTTTTTCGTTGTGTAAAAGGAAAAAACATTCTACTTTCAATACAAACAAACAAAAAATCCAATAATCCAGATTAACCCTTCAAGCGCTCCATAAAATCATCGAAGATAGTAAAAATCATGTCCAATTCTTTTTTCAAACATTTGCAAATCACATAAATACTTGTAAACGTTTTTTTACCCAATTTTTAATAATTGCAACGAACCAAAAATGCATTAATTTCAATTTTCCCCAATTTTTCGTTTCGTCACAATTTCACAGACTAAAACACCGAAACGAAAGGGTTACTCTCCAAGAATATTTATCCACAGTTGATTCCGATCCAAGAAAGTGCCGCAGTTGTTCGCCGAAACAAGCGACTTTTCCAAATCGATCGAGCCTCCCCACAGGGAAATGAGAAAAATACATGAAACGGCGAGGTGGTTTTACGATCTGGATGGTCCCTGAGGTGAAACGCATTCCAACGGAAGTCCAGCAGCGAAACGGCGGAGAAGAAAGGCTCGGTGGGATCCGCGTGGAGATTTTTTCGCGAAAACACGCGTTTCTGGATAGTCGAACCGAGCAAGAAGAACACCGACAATGGCATCGTCCCGATGCGGATCGGTAAACGAGCGCGGCATTCGATGACCCTCGTCCCTAAATGGCCACGAGGTGGATGGTACCATTAAGGGCATGGCGCGAGTTACGTTGATTCCGTTCGCACAAACACGCTGGAATAACAATCGATTCGGCGCAATCGTTCATTTTTTTCTTCTTCCGGGCAATTAAAACGAAGAAAGCTGAGAGGAACCATTTTTGGAAAAACGAAATTTGGTTGTATCGTGTGAAATTATTCGTGTCGGAGTAATTGACAATCGAACGTGATTAATAAACTCCAAGACTCTAAAACTGTAAAGCTCTAAAATTGTAAAACTCTGAAACTCTAAAGCTCTAAAACTGTAAAATTGTAAAACTCTGAAACTCTAAAACTGTAAAACTGTAAAACTCTAAAGCTCTAAAACTCTGAAACTCTACAGCTCTAAAACTATAAAATTGTAAAACTCTGAAACTCTAAAACTGTAAAACTCTAAAGCTCTAAAACTCTGAAACTCTAAAACTATAAAATTGTAAAACTCTGAAACTCTAAAACTGTAAAACTCTAAAGCTCTAAAACTCTGAAACTCTAAAACTATAAAATTGTAAAACTCTGAAACTCTAAAACTGTAAAACTGTAAAACTCTAAAGCTCTAAAACTCTGAAACTCTAAAGTAAAACTCTAAAGCTCTTAAACTCTGAAACTCGAAAACTTTGAAACTCTAAAGCTCTAAAACTCTAAACTTGCAAAACTCTGAAATTCTAAAACTTTAAAACTGTAAAACTCCGCAACTCTAAAGCTCTAAAACTCTGAAACTCTACAGCTCTAAAACTATAAAATTGTAAAACTCTGAAACTCTAAAACCGTAAAACTCTAAAGCTCTAAAACTCTGAAACTCTAAAACTATAAAATTGTAAAACTCTGAAACTCTAAAACTGTAAAACTGTAATTTTTATAATTTCTTTTATTAAATACAATTAAACGAAGAAAATTATTTAGAATGAAGATTAAATAAAGATAATTATTTAAAAAAAGATGGCAATCTCACGTGGCAGAATCTAATGGGAAATTAAAAAAGATTACGAGATACTTACCTGATTATCATTCTAATTGAAAATAGTTTCCTCTAAACGTTGAATATTCTGCTGTAAAACATAGACGGACACGTTGTTACAGTGGAAGCTTGAAAAGAATTGAGGGATCTGGGTAATTCCAACGTTCTCGATAACGATCATCACATAATTTTCCAAATCGTACAGATAATAAACATGAAATATATCATTGGTAAAAAACTTGAATTACAGTATAATTACAAAAATCATAAATTAAATAGCAAAAGTCGAAAACTTAGTTTGCTAGGGGTTTGCAGCGAACATCGCTCCAGTGAAACTCAACTGAAATTGCGAGCATCGACGAGTACAAACTGAATTCCACCAGAAGAAGAAAAAAAAAAAACAAACTTCTCAAGCGACAGAAAAATTGATACGAAACTTTCCCCGAAAATTAGACACAATCTCTTCTCGAACTAATTTCCAAAAGAATACACGAATCCCGTTCGGGCCTCGTCGATGCTCGCGATTCGTGAAATGTAAACGTGTGTCAACAGTCGAAGAGCCAGTCAACGTTCGATTTCTCACCAGTTTATTAACCCTCACATTTCCATCCCTCTCTTATTGCCTATTGTCCGTTGTTCCGCCGGTTGACGAGCCGAAAAAGCAGGGAGGAGAACTTTGTGGTTCCAGGCGAAAACGTTCGGGGTAAAAAACTCAGAGGTATTTATGCGTGTTTTTTTTTTTTTTTTTTTTTTTCCTTTTCCGTTCCGGTATATCGATGAAAATCAACCGTCACACTGTTTAATATTGCGGCAACGAAAGGGTTCCGCGTTGCTTAGGAGTGTGTGTACGTGTGTGTCTGTGTGTACGAGTGTGTTATTTTTCACGGTGTGTACAAATATTGTCGTTCAAAGTGAGATACAAAAAGTTTCGCGAATTCGGATCGAACGACGGGATACTCATTTCTTCTTTCCACTTCTCTTCCTTTATCGTTATTATTTAGTTATTTATTTATTTATTTATTTATTATTATAAAAGGGATGCCGGAAGAAAGAAGCAAGGGGATCGAAAGTTCAGAAAAATTGTGCGTTTATTAGAGAAGATGACGCTCGACCAGTTTCACCGTTACTCAAGTACTTCTCTATACTTCATCTCTTCACCCAAGCGTTCTCTCTCCTTTACTTTATTCACCCCTTTCTTTCTTCTTTTCCCTGTTCTCGTTACCTCCGCAACCCCTGTATCGTTCTTTTCCAACGCCTAACTTCAACGGTGTGCTCTTTCACGAAGAATCTCTCGCCGTGCGGAAATTTCACGCGATGTATCTTCGTCGTCCCCGCGCAAAATACTGATAATGGGAAGAAACATCAATCCTGAAGGTCAATCTGCTTCAGCGTCGTTCGTTTCGAAGAAACTACAACTCCCTCGAAATTCGGGATTTTCATTTCGAACAATTTCGTGCCATTTCCCGTACGCTTTCGTTAATTTGTCGCACAAAAGAGCGTTAATTTTTTCTACATAGAAATGCGAATCTCCGAGAGGAAGAAACTTGCCTGGAAAGGTGCTTTCAGTGTCCTCCTACTTTCGCGGATCGTTTTCGTGCAAGGGGATTGTGCGGTGTGCGGAGAATCGATCGGCGGGAAATCGGAGGAATTTCGGGGACGAGGTAGAACTTCGACACCCGGTCGACGCAATTCTTATAGTTTCTCTTTTACGCGCGATCCTCCAGTTCGTGTAACTCCTCAGCGACAGTGGTGCCCTTAGAAAAACTATAGTGGATTAATTCCATAGTGGACCACCAGACTGTGAGCGTGAAATTGTCTTCGAGTGCAAAATTAAGTTTGTATCGTCGAAACTTCGTTCTCTGAAAATTTCAAATTTTCACACACCTAAAATTAACGCTCCCCTTGACACTTTCCCGAAAAGTGTACCGAAAATTGTAGAAATTGCTCGGAGTGAAAAATCTTTCCTGTCGGCGAACTTGCACCTTCTTCGAAGCGAACTGTTCGAAACAGCAGATACACTCAGGATCGTCCCAACAATTCGAACGATACAACACGATATATGTTTGCTTGTATATGTAAAAATCAGACGTTCATTCGACAACCCCTTTTCTTCACTGGACGAAGTGTTTCAAAAGTGCGTCTAAACGAGATTCCACGTGAAACGACAGTCTTATGTAGGAGTAGGTAGAAAAAAAGAAGACAGAAAAAAAATATTCGTTTCAATGTTTCTTTCTCTTGTGGATCGATTAAAAAGGGGCGGAAAACGACGA
>NW_017100857.1:1518353-1538198 GCF_001263275.1 Habropoda laboriosa
TCCGTCTCCCAAAAAAAAAAAAAAAGAAAAAAAGAAGGAATGGTAAAAAGAAGAAAAATCTGTCTGGCGATTTTTGTCTCTCTTTCTCACCGTTACGCTCGTTCTCCCCCTTTCTCTCTCCCTCTCTCACGCGATTCGCAACCTTCCCGTCGCTTATAATTGCCAAACATATGTAGCACATGTACGTGATTCCATATATATCTGTAATATATATATATATACCTTTCCGCCATCTTGTGCTTCTAACTATCTAGAATATTATCTACAGGGCAGTAGCCAAACGCTGTGACTGACTGTGCGAACTTTGGTTTCTTCCTCTTCGCCTTTCGTTCACGCTCGTTCTTCGTTTCCTTGCTTTTTTTTCGCTTCTTCGTGCAATCAGCTCGCGACGATTTCGCGCTTCTTCCCTCCGCCATTTGTTTCTTCAGCGAAGACACGTGACTAGGGACGGTAGAAAATGGTCGTATCAAATGAAAGTCTTGGTGTGCAAGTGGTGTGTGTATTATACCGAAATTTTTCATTCTTCTCTCCTTTGGTTCCTCGCGAGATTTGAGACGATACGATGCAGACACGGAGGAACGTGATTTCAGAGACGTTCAGTTTGTCCCTTTGCCTTCTCGTGGTCGGTTTGGGTAAAATTGTGCAGTACAATGGTACCCCAGTCACGTGACTGATATATGTGTCTCGCTTCCCTTCGAGCGCGTTCCTAATATCGATCCGTCGAGATGAGATCAGCTTCGACCGTGTAAAGTGACGTTAAAAATGCTAATTAAGTACGTTTCGTAGCAGATTTCACGGGTAAAACGGTGACTCGATTGTTCGACAGAATGGAAGTTTACACGATCGATCGAAACAGCCTCTGTGAAATCTCTCCGAAGACCAAATATCGCGACACGTGTAGAAATTCATCGAATTTCCATTGTTCTCCTTCAAAAAAAAGTCTCCCGTTCGAACTGTTCCTCGAGAAGAATAAGTAAAACGTGCGACACGATATTTCATCTTCCTCCGCAGAGCCGGCAAAATGGCGAACAGTTCTCTCAACGGTGCGATTCGCGCGCTTCAAATTCGACCATTCCCCGCTTAGGCCTTTTTCCATTGTCCACGACATCGTCCTCGAGCGATTCTGACTAGATCGTACACGTCACTTTCCCCCTTGTTTTCTCAATTTCACTCTTCCTCTCGGTCGCCGAAGATCGATCGAGGCGCGTCCGATCTCTGGCAGTAACTCGACGAACGCCTGACGACAATCTTCGCGAAAGATCCACGCGAAATTGAAGGGAAAACGGCGTTTCGTTTCGGGAAATTCTTTCTTCTCCCGTACCAAATACCTACTTTCTCCGTTCTTCTCCTTTCATCCTCTCCAGGGAATGAAAGGAGGAACCCTGAAACTGTGCTACCGTGTGATACGATTGGTCGCAAAAATGGCGGGTTTTTCTTTACTCTTTGGTGTGTGATCTTTGGCTGGCGTTTCTTAGCGTAACGTGGATGCTGCGCGTTCTGTTAACCCCTTACACATTCGAGATTCGCGTGTCCTTCGGTGAGATTCTGCACGTTGTCCGGTAAAAAGTACGAAGGGGGGAAAAGTCAGAGTGCAAGGGGTCGAATTAAGCTGAGTTTGCCATTGTTAATTGGATTGTCGAGGCGCGGCAGGTGGTTTCCATCTGGGTCAATCTTGAATCGCTAATGCAGCGGTCGTGTATTTAAAGAAACGTCGATGATGAACGAGGATGAACATTCGAAAAATAGAGTCGAGGATGGGTGTTGCATTAGCAATCGAAGGTTGAGCACGTCGATTTTCTTCCAACAAATCAAAAAAAAATCCACGGATACACACTTTTCTCGTAGTGTTTCTCCGCGACGTTATTGTACATGGACGTCGATCAGATGCTTCGTAACGCCTCGATCATTCTCAAATATACATATTACACCTAAAGTCGACTTTCTACTTTTAAGGAACGAGCGCAATCCATGAACGAGACTGTGTTTCTTAAACGCGTTTAATAATACTTGGTTCACGCCACTCTGTTCATGGTCCCGTTGCAGAAATCGCGATGGCGTGGCGCGTTCTTCCGTAACGCCGTTACGATGCGAATGAAAAGAGGCGCAACGCCTTTTCTTCTTCTTTGCTTTTAATTAAAATATATTACAATTAAAGTCGACTTTTTCCTCTTCGTCTCGTAAGAAACGAGCGATCGATCGACGAGGCCGTGTATTTAATATAATCACTGCACTCTGTTCGTGGTCCCGTTGCAGAAATCGCGATGGCGCCAAACGATCCAGGCGTCGCCGCTTCGATCTCCGTCTCGTCCGCCATTACGTTACGAATACAAGAGCAAGAAAAATAGGCGAAATGCGACCTTTTCCCCATTCAAGAAACAATACCTGTGTCCCCGGTAGACAGAGATAAATTTCACCGTGAAAAAACTAACGGACAGGGAAAGGAATATATATATATATATATTTTTCCGTTCGTGTATAAATGTCTCGTCGACGATCACTCGCCCTCCTCCGTTACACACGTCAATGTTCGCTTTGCAATTCTGAGCATTTTCAAATTCCGTAGACATTGCTTTCACAGTAATTAATCGGCTGCTTCGCCCGCAGTTCCTTTTCTCGCGCCTCTCAGGACACTCGCGCGCAGCGCCCCTATTTATATATTCAGCGAGAATTCGGTGCACGTTGTCCAGTCTTCGCAACGATTCTTAACCTCGAGAAACGATTTGAGAAGAAAAAAGGAAAAAAGGACTAACGATTATCGAGTTCCCTTGCGATTCTATCGCAGTGACACGATCGATTCTTCCGGTCCCCCAGTGTATATCTTTCGTTTTAAATGCATACGATGAAAGGGGCTCGACTGTACAGAGCGAGAAAGAGAGAAAGGGAGATGCGGAGGGACGAAGAAAAGAAAATTCGAGCAGGAAGATACGAAGAAAACACAGTTATTCCTTATCGAGTAAGGAAAGTATGTACGTGTGTGCGTGTGTGTGTGTGTCAGAGGGGAGAGAAAGAGAGAGAAGATGATCGACTGAATAATTTAGTCTTAGGAACTTCCTTGAAAGATGAACGTCATTCACGATCGACCCGCGTGCGTGTCTCCATTCCTCCATCTACCCATCTCTATGTATATGTGTGTGTGTGTGTGTGTGTCACGTGTGAACGAACGTGTGTAAGAAAGTATAATGCTGGAAGGAAGAGTCAATGATCTACGCGACGTGTACGTGCGATCGTGTTTCTCTCTCGTCTCCATTCTCATTTTTCCTTCTTCCTCCTTCACATTTTCCTCGCCATTTTTTTCTTTCTTTTCCCCCCGTTTATTTAGTTAGTTTATCTAGCTTTGTGTGTGTGTGTGTGTGTGTTCAGTCCATCGTCAAGTCCGTTTAAACACGTTGGCCCCGATGTGGCGTCGCGTGGAAGAGCGAGTCGCGCGAGTTTCGCTTCGAGAAACTATACTCTCTTGCCTTCGAAATGAATCCGATCGTGATCTCTACGCTTCGAGATCTCGATCTTCTTTCTCATTTTTTTTTTTTTTCTTTTCTATTTACGCACGAGGTCACGACACCTCAGAGCAGTGTTGTTTCCTCCTGTGTGTGATCCACGCCGATGTCCCTCGATCTTCTCATCGTCGTCATCGGCCAGCGTTGACAGCGTCGCGGCGCCCGGACGTCCGCGATTCGGGCGATCCGCTGAGAGACGGAGGCTGTTGGTCCGCTGCCACCTCGTATTTTTTGGTTTGCTCGTCGACTGAACGATTACGTCGTACCCTTCTTACCCTTCGGCTTGACCGCGGTGTGCTCTTGGTTGTTACCAGGTTGTATACCGCAGCCAAGGCTCGCCACCCGTCGATAGATCTCGCTGTTCACGAAACGCGGATACGAATCACGGTGCATCAGAGTGTAGATCTGTAGCTGGGCCTCGTCGAAGGTGTGCGGCGTAGGCTTCACCATGTTGCGGTTCACTATTTCGCGCACTTGCGAGTCCAGGCTCACCTGAAAGTAGGATTTTGTAGGTAGAAGCGCTGTTGGTATAGTCGGACGAATAAATTTTTAGATTAACACTTTAGCATATAGATGGATCTACTTTCTACTGTTTGTCGATTTTTATGGGTTATGTTTCGATATTCAAAGGTTAATTCTACTGTTTGTCAATTTTTATTTGAGGTTACGTTTGGTATAGTTCCTTTGTGATTGTATTTTTAGTGTTAATATTTTGGGTTTATTTAGAAAGTTCAGAAATTTTGGGACTGCACTTCGATCTTTATTCAGATTTGCGGAGCTCCGACATTTGGGGGTTAATTATCGTCATTTTTGTTGAAAAATAATTGTATAGTAGGGGTTGGAATGGTATAGTCGGTGGAAGAAATAAAAATTTATGAAACGTAGTGACTTCACTTCGATCTTTATTCAGATTTGCGGAGCTCCGAAATTTGGGGGTTAATTATCGTCATTTTTGTTGAAAAATAATTGTATAGTAGGGGTTGGAATGGTATAGTCGGTGGAAGAAATAAAAATTTATGAAACGTAGTGACTTCACTTCGATCTTTATTCAGATTTGCGGAGCTTCGACATTTGAGGGTTAATTATCGTCATTTTTGTTGAAAAATAATTGTATAGTAGGGGTTGGAATGGTATAGTCGGTGGAAGAAATAAAAATTTATGAAACGTAGTGACTTCACTTCGATCTTTATTCAGATTTGCGGAGCTTCGACATTTGAGGGTTAATTATCGTCATTTTTGTTGAAAAATAATTGTATAGTAGGGGTTGGAATGGTATAGTCGGTGGAAGAAATAAAAATTTATGAAACGTAGTGACTTCACTTCGATCTTTATTCAGATTTGCGGAGCTTCGACATTTGAGGGTTAATTATCGTCATTTTTGTTGAAAAATAATTGTATAGTAGGGGTTGGAATGGTATAGTCGGTGGAAGAAATAAAAATTTATGAAACGTAGTGACTTCACTTCGATCTTTATTCAGATTTGCGGAGCTTCGACATTTGAGGGTTAATTATCGTCATTTTTGTTGAAAAATAATTGTATAGTAGGGGTTGGAATGGTATAGTCGGTGGAAGAAATAAAAATTTATGAAACGTAGTGACTTCACTTCGATCTTTATTCAGATTTGCGGAGCTTCGACATTTGAGGGTTAATTATCGTCATTTTTGTTGAAAAATAATTGTATAGTAGGGGTTGGAATGGTATAGTCGGTGGAAGAAATAAAAATTTATGAAACGTAGTGACTTCACTTCGATCTTTATTCAGATTTGCGGAGCTTCAATATTTAAATCTTATCATCTTTGTCGCAAAATAAATATGCAACAGGGGTTAGAATGGTATAGCCTGTGTAAGAAATACCTTTATTCAGATTTGCGGAGCTTCGATATTTAAATCTCATCATCTTTGTCGCAAAATAAATATGCAACAGGGGTTAGAATGGTATAGCCTGTGTAAGAAATACAGCGAGATCGTAAAATCGGTCGGACAAGTGGATCGACACGAAGCAGAGATAAGATACTAAGGCGCGAGATAATTTTTTTTCAGCGACCCTAAACGATCCCCAAGCTCCTTATCTTCCTCGATCTGCTTTTTCGGCGGTTAGATTACGCGTATTTTAACGCCCGACCGATTTTACGACCTCGTTACATCGCTTCCACAGCCTCCTACGATTAGTTTCCCAAGGTCAAGCTGCGCGGATGTTTGAGCGGCGATAGAAGAGACGATAAGGACGGTGGCGATTGGGACGTAGGATTTCTCACAGCATTCGGCCGATTAGAGATTACGCGACCGCCTAACCGCTGTGTTCTGTGGGCAACAGATGGCTACTCGGTTCTTTCATCGAAAACAAACACGTTATTGTAAGAGAGAGGAAGTTTAACTACGGCTGTTGAACAAATGCGAACCTGCCTCGAGGAGAACAGCAGGCGTCTCAGATATGAAAATTCTACAACCACTCTGGTATATTAAATTTTATCATCCCTCGAAAACAGGAACGAAATTCTATCGAACGAGACGTTCTTCCAATCTCTTTCTACCTTTATTAATTGAAGAATTTACTTATCGCGGCGGTCGTGTGTAGATATCTTAATGGGAATCTTAATGTAAATGTAATAATAAAACGTACTTAGGGAAGCGGCAAGCTTCTGTTGATTGGAAGATTAATATGCGTACTATCTAGCTCCGTGATGGAATTTTTATGGTCGTCGAGTTATTTATATTAGTCGGAACATTTTGCCCCTCTTACCCGACTTTGTGTAATAAAAGTTTTAAATGCCGCCTTACAAAGGAGGTTGACGAACCCTCGTACAGTGAGTTTGATCAAATTTACGTGGGCTGTTGTTCTCGAAAAGATATTCGACCCGTATTTTTTTTTTTAACAAAAATCATTGAAAGGACGAAAACAGCCCTCGAAATTAGGAATGAAATATTTTACTTTTTTAAATAAGATTTTGTATAAAAATGTATGTATACAGGGTGATTCGCCTAACTTGGCTGCTTGAAATTATTCGTAAACTATTATCTGTACGAGACAGCAAGATTACCTCTTTTCTGCATTGTTTACGCATAAAGTTCCGAAGGCCACCTTGACTGTTTTTAACGGAGAAACCTATATTTCTCTACGGAAATTAAAAGTGCATTAAAAACTGAGAAAATAAGTACGAAGGTGTAATCGGTCTAAAGTGGATATTTACTGAAATATTCGCACCGGAATTGTTCTGCGCGCTACTAACAATTCAAACGCCTTTCGCAATAAACTTTAATTGCACATATCTCAATAAATATCCACTTTAAACCTATTATAACCTAACACTTATTTGCTCAATTTTTAATGCTCTTTCGACTTCTGTACAAAAATACAGGATGTTCCGTTAAAAAAAAAAAAAAACTTATCGCACTTTTCGTCGTGCAACTTTTGCCTCGTGCACTTTTTCTTACGGCTAACAGTGAAAGTTATCAAGTTAGGCGAATTATCCTGTGTACCATCTTCACACTAAATCTAACAAGGAGACGGCACGGTCGACGGGAAACGGATTTTCCTGAAACTTGCAGTATTTGAAGATGTCGTCTCCAAATTTAATTTGGCAAAGCAGTAGCTCGCGCTTCTCAATATTTACCGAGAAAATTGCAATTGAAAATCGAGTGAACAACAAGCCTAGTAGCCGAGGACGTAGCGTAAGAAACGCCGAGCAACGACAGCTCCATTTTTATTTGGCCTTTTGGGGAGCAATAAAACATATCCACATTAAGTCGAACAAACTAAAAGTAAGCGTAAATGTAAGCGTAATACCAAATCGTGATACCAAAGCCGCAACTGGAAAACTGAACAAGTGCCTTACTATATAAGTCTATAGAACAGTTAAGCAAATCGAACTATTTGTTTATTTACAGTTATGTATTGACAAAATATTTTCTTATGCTATAAATAAACAGTTTAAAAAGTAAAAGTAAAAGAGGACGTAGCGTGAAATACTGGTAATCAGTACGTGCGTCCTTGGCTACTAGGCTTGCGGTTCATTCGCGAGCACAAACTCCTTATAAAGCGATTTTCAATTGCAATTTTCTCGGTAAATATTGAGAAGCGCGAGCTACTGCTTTGCCAAATTAAATTTGGAGACGACATCTTCAAATAATGCAAGTTTCAGGAAAATCCGTTTCCCGTCGACCGTGCCGTCTCCTTGTAAGGCAAAGACTCACCTCCTTCTTCGAGGATATGGATATGTAACGCTCGTAGATGTAGCGCGCCATCTTCTCGATCTCCTCGGGGTTGGTCTCGCGTTTGAGCTGCTCGCAGGCCATCCAGAACGCGATGTTCTCGTCGCTGTACTCGCTGAGGAGGAACTGCCTGAAGAAGTAACGACCCGCGGGGCTCCTTATCAGCTTGTCGAAGGACGAGCCCCACGACCTGATCTCATCCAGGCTGCACTCCACGTCGAGGCCGTCGAGACCGTCGAATCCGTTCCCCGCTACGGACAGTTCGTCGCCGACGATGCTTGAGTGCTCGCTGCCCACGCCCGCGTTACCCTTCTTCTTCCCTTGCTCTCCTGCGCCTCCTGCGCCCGCCGAGTTGCCGCCAACCGCCGCCAAACTGCCAATTTCGTTTTACGATACTTTTTAGTTCTCCCCCTTCCGATCGCTGTTTTTCTGCGGTTCGACTGATTTCGGGGGAAATGCTAATGAAGATGAATTCGACGGAGGTTGAAATGGATCGTAGAGAGAAACTCTCTTGTGTTGTTCGTGGTTTAGTTTGGGATTTATTTTGTCAAGTGTGATAACGTATTTCGTGGGAATTTTCGATTTTACAATTTTTTCTACAGGAAAGATAGATTTATTTTTCAAGAGAAGATATTGATCAATTACCACCAGAATTTCATTTCCTTCTTGATCCTAATGATCCACGTTTGCCATGTAATTTTTCTTGGCGCAACAGGAAACTTCACATTATCACTGAAGCTACTTCGCGAAGTTTAGAAACTTTTGATTTGCGAATGAAAAATGATGAAAGAGGAGAGAAAGAAAATTGAGGGAAGGCGAAACTGAGGGAAACAGTCGGTGTTTCTCCGCGCGTCACAGAACGAGCTCTATTATTCCCGAAGCGTTTCGTCCCAGTCAGCGACAATAACGCTCTCGGAGACTACGGTTAGAGGATAAACAAGCAGATAGACCCAGTTGGAAAAATGTTCTCCCATCCAGGCCAGATTTCCGGGGTGGACACGTGTTACACATCCGACGGGGGTTTTCGTGTCACTGCTAGCCTAATCTATCGACCGAGGGGCGGTTATCGCCTGGCTGGGACCGTCTCTATCCTCGGGAAAATTCGACCAACGCTCGAAACCAACCCACGGACGTTTGCTTATTCTGTGTACGAATGTCTGCTGCAGGATATTGCGTCTGTGGCGCGGTTTCCGTGCGTGGGGAATATTGTTACGAGTTGTTTGTTTCGCGTGGAGAGGGTGAAACGGGACGGTTTTCATTTCGCTGCTCGGTGTTCGCTGGTGACATAACTAAATAAATTTTAATTTCAACTTTCTCGCACGAGCTGTCTTCGTGGGTGTGCGATATATTTTTTTAGGAATTTTCTGATTATACCACGAGTATCCAATTGTATGATACATTTTTGTGCTGCTCTTTCTGGGAAATTTAATTTTTTTTTAGTTATGACGCTAGCAATGTTCAAGCGGAGAATTGTGAGAGAAAATGAGGTGATGTTCTTGTGAATTTTAAATAGGTATTTCCTGTGTCTGTTTGTCTGTTTCAAGAAAATTTGCTAAAATCTGCGACAAAAATTTCTGGATTCAGATTGCACAAGTGTTCCGTTTGAATTTAAAAAATTTTCCATCTTCCACTCCATCGGAACAAGTTATTAAGAAATTTTTGTCACGTGCTGTATTAATTACCTATTTCTCACACACCACTGTGTGTAAACTATTTTCACCACAAATATCTCTCGGTGAGCCGAGATCCATCGCGAACGTAAAACCCCAAAGTCACGATTAAACTGTCTTGAGAAAACCGTCCTACATTAGGCGCGAGGAGAAAAAGAGAATTCAGAGCTCGAACCTGGAAAAACGTCATGTCTCTCAACGAGCAATCTGAAAACGTCCGCGGGAATTCCGGGCCATTTTCGAAACGAGCCTGAAAATCCACCGTCGGACAGTCTCGTTTTCTAATGCACGAGCTCCGAATTGTGCCAGCTCGTTCGAAATTCACAGGACACTCGCGAGAGAGGGGGGTGAAGAAGAAGAAAAAAAAAACGAGAGCGCAGCTCTGGCCTGCTTACCATTTATTCCTGCGCGCGGCATGAAACAGAGAAAGATCGTACATACGTGGGGCAGGGTCTGTTCGCGCGGTAAATAGGTCGTAGCTCCGTTTCAAAGACAATGGACTGACATCGTTTCGTTAACGATTATATTACGAAACGCGGTGATAATGGCTTGTCACGCGGCAGGATATACCGAGTTATCGGCGGACGGTTTCGAGGATCGATTGTCGCGCGCGTGTCCCTTCTTTTTCCACGATGGACGCGCGTTCGTTCGATCCGTGCCACATTCGAGGTGCAGGCTATACGTTTCAAGTGGAGGCAAAAAACGGTTACCTCTCTTTTCTCATCTGCGGCGAGGTTCGTTCATTGTCTCTGATAATTCGAGCTATTAATACTCAGAACGTGTGTGTATAGGTCGCGGCCGAAGAAACGGAAGGGTTTGTCGATACGTTCTGAGTGTCGATTGTCAATTGGGACGAAATTTATGAAGCTTCTGTTTGAAGTTGAATTCTCTTCCCTGTGTATACCGTGACTGGATACGCGGATTCAATCTCTCGAGTGTGCAATTAAAAAAAATGGAACAGAATTTTAATTAGATACTTTGCCGCTATTTCTGTTCCCACAATTAAGAATAATAACAACGTCTTTCTTGGGCAGTTTGCGCGGGTGTAAAGGCGAGGTTAACCTATTTGACTGAACGATCGAGCGGCGAGATGTGAGATGAATAATTTATCGAGAGGATATAGATTGGAAATTAGAAGTCAAACTGCGTCAAGCTAACCCAAACAGCTGTACTTTTCTTGTTCAAACTTGGAATTGTTATATTGCGACTAGTGTCAAACCAGTTGAAACGTTCAGAAACTTCGTCAAACCAATGCGATCAAAGATGAATATATAGGCAGGAACGGTAATACCACGAGCAACTACAGCAACAGCACCAGCAAAGGCAACAGTTGTCCTTCTTCGAGCGACCCATGATCCCAGATGGCTGTCGTTGCTGTTGCTGCTGTGCCTGCTGCGAGGAGGGTGGCTGTTGTTGCTGCTGCTGGAGCTGCTGTTGCTGCTGTTGCTGCTGCTGCGAGGACTGCTGCGTGTTGCTGGACGAGCCACTCGCCTGGCCTTGGCTCTGCGCGCGTAGCCGACACCCACCAGCGACACCCTCGCCACCCCCTGTCCCGTGACTAACGCCGATC
The DNA here is from genome assembly GCF_001263275.1 of Habropoda laboriosa. Taxonomy (NCBI): domain Eukaryota; kingdom Metazoa; phylum Arthropoda; class Insecta; order Hymenoptera; family Apidae; genus Habropoda; species Habropoda laboriosa. The sequence goes on from NW_017100857.1 coordinate 1,529,298, forward strand.
CCCATTGCAGTTGCACCGATTCCGCTCGACATCTGCAAATGATATCTGGTCTGGTCAGCCGGCCTTCCCGAGCGTCGGTTCGCTAAAAATAAGCGGCACAACCGGAGTACGCGTCGCTGATCGACACTTGCTGCGACGCGACCTTAACCTTCTTGCCTCTTGGCCGATTTCGCGGTGCAAGTGGAACGTTTGCGTTTCTTCTCTTTTCTTTCTCCTTTTTGGAGAAGATGGAGAGGGTACTTTTGTGGAGGAAAGGTTTTCAGCATGGAGCTTTGGAAATGGAGGCAATGACAGTACTAAAATTGATTTTGCAATGGAATTTAACACTCTTGGAACTTTGGTCATTTTTTTTTCTTTTTTGAGGAAGATTAGGAAGGTACTTTTGTGTACGAAAGATTTCAGGAATGGAGCACTGTAAATGGAGGCAATGACAGGGTTGGAATTCATTTTAAAATGCGCACTTGGAACTTTGATCATTTCTTTTTTCGAAGGAAAGTTTGGGTAGGTATTTTTGCGGAGGAAAGGTTTTGAGGATGAAGCTTTGAAAATGGAGGCAACGACAGTGTTGGAATTGATCTTGCAACGCACTCTTGGAACTTTGGTAATTTTTGTGGAGGAAAGGTTTTGAGAACGGAGCTTTGAAAATGGAGGCAACGACAGTGTCGGAATTAATTTTGCAACATGCTGTTGGAACTTTTCACGGTAATTTCTTTTTTAGAGAAAGATTGGAGAAGTGCTTTTGTAGAGGAAGAATTTCGGAACTGTGGAGGAGACGTTGTTGCCGATCCGTAATGGATTCCTTTTCCTCTCTTTCTCGCGAGGGAAGTGGAAGCAGGGGATTTCGGTAATATTTTTAGCAAAGGCACTCGACAATGGGGAGAGAAGAAAAGTAGCGTGAATAATTGTGGAGATTTTTAGGGCGATTGGATATCTGGAAATTCTACGTAAGCTTGTAAGTGACAACTGGAAATCACTTCCTGAATTATGGTTATTGCATAAGTCTCACTGGAGCGTGACTACCCACCCTCCGGAGGGTTTTGATTAGGGGAATACGATTAGGAAAGGTAGGAATTGGCGAACGTAGGGATTTCCATCGTCGAAATGGAACGAACATCCAGATTCGAGCACGTGTTAATTACAACAGAACGTGGGATCGTTGGTATATGGAAAATAAGCAACGTGTAAATTTCTTCCTGTTGCAAATCGAGCTCTCAACGAAGAAAAAAATCTTCCAATTACAGAAGCTCCTTTGACAATAGAAAGTTTCATAGAAACTTTGCAAATACTGAAATCATTGAAACGGTGAAATTGATTGCTATCAGGTATAAAAGCGTCCACGTGATTCGCTCTGATATTCGCGTCTATTGAAGCGGTGAATCGAAGTGACTAAAGAGAGGTCAATTTCCACGGATCGGGGATGGTTTTTAGTCAGAAAGAAGAGAGAGAAAAAAAAAAGAAGAAAAATTGGGCCACGGACCGATTTATCGTGGCAAACTGAATCTACCCTCTCTCCTACACTTTTCCCTCCCTTTCTCGCTTTACGAGTGTTCATTCGAACACTTGGAAAACATCACAGTCAGTTCGTACGCGGAAGCACGATAAAGTCGTTAAGCTTTAATTGAAACAAGCTGACCGTACGGTAATTGACACATAAGCTCTCAAAAGCCGGCCAATTTGTTTGGATACGATTGTCGTACGCTCAGCTGCATCCATCGATCCATACTGTACTATCGAAAATTCTCACCGGAACCGTGTCTTATTACACCTATTTTCGGCTTTCGAAATTTTTCGAAATATTCCAAGCCGTGAGAACTTTTCAAATTGAACAAATTTGACAAAGATGCCTCGGGGGATCAATTTTCCGCTTTCCGCGTTTATTTTCAGCTTTCGAAATTTTTTTAAACACTCCAAGCCTGAGAGTTTTGAAAATTACATAAACTTGAATGCTTGAAAATTGAGGAATCTCAGAAAACTCTCACGAGAATGTCTTCTTTTCAGCTTTCAAATTTAGTTTGAACACTGGCATCTCAGAGAAATCTGGAAAATTAAAAAATTCGGCTGAACAACTTTTCAAAACTGCTCCAGAAATTCTTCAAGCCCTCGGAAACTTCCTAAGAATTCCAAGAATTGTGGAATCTCAGAAGATTTTCTAAAAAAACAAGTTCCTCGAGAGAAGCGATCTTTGCGAAAAATCCTCGGAAGCTACGTAAGACGTTCTAAATTTCAGGAATCAATCGAACACCCCTGCTAGTCGAGAACCTCGTGGATCGACTCTCGAGAATGGTCACAATCGCGCGCATGCACGACCCGTCTCTCTCTCTCTCTTCTCTGTCCGCTTTATTTTTACGCGGCGTTGTATATCGATGATCCGCTCCGCGAGCGGCTTCGCCACGATAACGAGCGAGCACGAGAGTCGCTAATACGGGCTGTGGGCAGCAGCGATTGATAAACATCAGGCCTTCGTGCGCCGCGTGTGCGTGGACGAAAGATGGAAGAGCGAAGCGTTTTGGCGACGAGAACCATGCCGGTTCATTGCCACGGCTCGGGAATCATGATTTTACATTGGTCGATGGCGGGGCGAGGCGGAACTGGTGGGGCGAAAATCGAAGTTGCTTCGCGAACAAATTCTCATTTTAGCGTGTGTGAAAGAAGAAACTTTAATTCACCGTCGCTCTGGAAAACTTAAAAAAGAGAGTCACTTTTCCTGGAAATTGTGTCGTTTAAAAAGTAAAGAGAGACACATTTTCCGAAATATTCCGCTGTTTAATCAACTGCATTATAGAGAGTTTAAACAAACTGCGACGTAGTTTCTTTTTTGCAAACATTCCAGCCTCGAATGAAACGACTGTTTGCTTTATTTGGTGTGTTTGGCTTTCATAATCCGCGGGCGTGTGTAACGATATTCAGTCGGAATTTATAGAAATAGGTCATTGGATTTTCCTTTTTTCTTCGGGAGTCGTTAAAGAACAAAGTACGCGAATTTCCGGTGAAACAATTGAAGCGAAAATACGCGAAAGGGACTCTTGTGTAGTTTTAAACAAATGTCACTTGAACCCTTTTCCTCTCTCTCCGCGCGCCTGCTACCCGTTTCGCTTGCGAGCTATGTTACGCTTTTAATTGAAAGATTGATTAAAAAGTGCGGAGATCTAATATTTACGGATATCCGAGCAACGCGGAAAATCGCGATACAGATGCAAGATGACCAAGGGATCACCGGTGCGGACTTATTGGAACGCTGCCCAAAAGTGCATTCGCACAATGTTTACGTGCTCGGAAAGATACGAAAACATTCTCGATTCAAGAAACGTCTGTTTTCGAAAAAAGAAAAAAGGAGCTTTTTCTCTAAGATTACATCTTCCAACGTATTTTTAAACGCAGCATCCACCCCCGGACGTGGTTATTGCCAGTTTCACAGAAGAGGAATCTTTAGGGAGTCGTCTAGAATGCATCCACCCGATGCAACAAGCTCAGACACTTGTTGATGCACGTATCATCATCGAGTGTCGGTGACTGGAAACGTCGAAACGCTCGTTATCGACGTCAATGTGCCGGAGGATCGACGCGTTGCTCTATTGGGAAGCACGTGTACGGCATGAGGAATGCGGTACCCTAAATTCGTATCACGCCGGTCAAGGAAGCAGTTCTTTCGTCTGGCTTGCGATCTTGGAGAAATTCGAGGGGAATTCGGTGAAACGTGTTCAACGGGAGAACAAGGATTTAAGGAATATCCGATACTTGCAGGTTTTCTTTGTATCGTCGGATTAGATTCTAGTTCTCTAAACAAATTTGCCTCGATTCGAAATGAATCGGTGTTAACTGGTCTAATTATGCTCTGGAAAATGCAAGTCAGTTCGATTCACGAAGAACGCGAATGCTTCAATGCGTTCTATTCTCAAGCAATCTCTCTCAAGCATATCAATGCTTTCTAGCGGATCCACGGTGAATTCACCTAGTTGGATCCACAGGCTTGATAGAATCTAGCTCGCAACACTCTGCCGAACGTCGTCCATTTGTTCCTCAACATTTTTCAGCAACGATTTAGTTTAGGTGAATCGACAGAACCCAGCTAACTCAAATCTCCCTCTCAACATCGTCCATTCGCCCCTTAACATTTCTCTAGTTGAATCAACAGGCTCGACACAACCTAGCTAACTCAAATCGTCCTCTCAACTTCGTCCGCTTCTTCTCCAATATTTGTTCCTCGACATTTTTTAGCAACGATTCAGTCTAGGCGAATCAACAGGCTCGTCACTATCTAGCTAACTAAAATCCTCTTCTGTCCATTCGTTCCTCAACATTTCTCTAGTTGAATCAACAGGCTCGGCACAACCTAGCTAACTCAAATCCTCCCTCTGTTCAACATCACCCATTTGTTCCTCAACATTTTTCAGCAACGATTCATTCTACATGAATCAACAGGCTCGACAGAACCTAGCCAACTCAAATCCACCCTGCTCGACATCGCCCATTTATTCTTCAACATCGTCCACCCAGTAAACCCAGAGATTCAACCTCCCTAAACCGTTCTACTCATCGCCGAACCACCCTGAATCATCGTATTCCCAAACTCGTCTTCGACAAACCATCCGAAAAACCGCCCAGAAAGAGACTTCTCTCCCTCTCTCTCTCTCGCGCGCGTCTCAGCCATCGACATGGCTCAATCGATATCGCATCGCCTCACCTCTATCATGTTCCATGCGCCCGAAAGCGAGTCCAGCTCGCTTCCCGCGTTTCCTGCGATCTCAGCCCAAGGACGATCCTCCTACCGCCCTAGATCCCAACTCGGTTATCTCCTCTCTCCGCGTTTGCTCGCACGGAGCCGATCCCTCTTCGTCTGTTCCCGATTCCCTTATCCTGGTCCGGCCGCGGGACTAAGGCCTCTCCGGGCCTCGCCCGAACCCTGCATGCTTCCCCAGCACGCTCTCCTCTCTTTCCTCCTGGATAAACAGCAATACCAGCCAGCCTTTGTCCACTCTTTTCCTATCTCTCCACCTCACACGGACGGACACATAAGCGGTGCGCGCTTAGACACAGCGTGGCACACACCGACGACAGACACACGCACGGCGACACCGGAAAAGAAAACAGAAGAGAAACACACACACACACGCCGTTCAGGCTACGAGGCAACACTTCTCTCGCCTCCTCTGATACTCTCGTAACCCTGTCGGGCTGATCTGTCGACGGCGACGATGATCGGGCAGCAACGATCCCACGTATCGGCACACCTCGGTCCAACCAGCGACGTATCGTCCTCGCGCATTATAACAACAGGACACCATCGGCCATTTCCCGCCTGCACGACAACACAGGAGCCTCCTCCCAGTCCTCTCCACCGCGATAGGAGGACAACCACGTTCAACGACACGAACGGGGACACACCGCGAGCGGCGGCCAACCCCGTCCAGCAAAACGGCGGAGCTGGGTAAGTGAGGAGCCGTGAGCGCGCAGATCACAGACACACGACGACGCGAGAAGGGAAGGCGGATGCGCGACGGTCGATCACACGCCAAGGGAAAGATAGACTCTCAATGGCGTCCCCTATATGGGGTGGTTGGTAGGCTTCTGTCGCACAGTCTCTCCTTCATCCATGTGAATTTCTTTTCCTCCGATTGTAGCAACTTCACTTATCGTATAAACTGCAGAAGAGATCCTTCTTCTTCTTCTCCCCTCCAACTGTATCCGTGTGTGCGTACGAGAGTGAGTGAGTGTGTGTGTGTGTGTGTAGGATAGAATTGGATGGATTTTGAAATTGGTCTTCGTCTGTTCTCCTCCTGATTTCAGTGTACGACAGAGATCTGACGGAAGGTTTCGCGAAGGAGAGACACGAGGTGTACGACTCTCCGTCGCTGGCTGTTGCTCCTCGGTTGGACGAGGTCCGTGGTCGCGGCGCGGTTCTCTCTATCGGGCTGTTGCTCGCGTGGGCGGCCGACACACGGCGCTGTTCTCGCTACGTCGTCGGCTACGTTGACGGTGTATAAATAGGTTTCGTGGCTGTTTGAAGGTGGCTGCGTGTAGGGCGCTGGCGCGGCAGCCAGCTAGAGCGCCGCTACCGCCGCCTCTGATGTTCACGTCGTTGTCGTCGTCGTCGCGACGCTGCCTCGTGTCACGATCTCTTCGCTGCTACTCCTGTCGTTGTCGTCGCTCTTCCACCTACCTTTCTCTCTCTCTCTCTCTCTCTCTGTTTAGCTGAGAGTATATAGGAGAGGGAACGTGTGTGTGTGCGAGTGTGCGTGCGTGTGTGGTGGTCTAGTAGCCTGTGTAAGGGCGGAGGAAGCTAGGAAGAGCGACAGCGGAAGCGAGGGAACGACGTGAAACGTGGTAGTAGTGTACACACGTCGAATCCGGACGGAAGAGGGAAATAGAGGAAAGCATCGGCCAGCAGCAGAACACACCAGGCGGCCAGTCTCTCTCTCTCTCTCTCTCTCTCTCTTAACGCATCTGTTGTATATATACGTATATACGATTGAATTTTTATTCGAGAGAGCCCGAAGAGTAGTGTTCCGATGATGATGACTCGTCGTCCGGGCCACGCGTTCGACGATCCGTGGCTCGAGTTGAAGGTAGATGTTGAAGTGAGACTGACGGGCGAAACGGACAGAGAGAGAGAAAAGAGTTTGGTTGAAAAGGAGGGGTTGAGAGATCGTTGGGGGCCTGACAGGCGGGAGCAGAGGGGGAGGCAGAGAGCAGAGCGTGAACGAGTCGGTGCGCTTGATTATTGATTGGCCCAAGTCGTGGAGACCAGAGGGAGAGACGAGCCCACGGCGGTGTCACGCTGGACACTGGCTTAGGGAACGTTCGACGATCAGATTCTCCGGGTCTGCTGTTATCGGGATATCGGTTCCAATATCACACCGTTTCTCTCTGTCCCTTCTCAACCGGCGAGGTTGAAACGTTCACTCTCTCAACATTGGAAAACATCGACGTGTTCGATCCGAAGTTTGGTCGAATGGCGGCCTACGACGACGACGACGATGTCACCGAACTCTGCGACTCGTGTTCCCTCATCGATGCGAAACGAAGATTTACAGACAGAGGAGCACTGGTTGCAATTCCCCTCGCAGAGCACTGACAGTCGGGTCGACTTTTTTTCTCGTCCACTAGTTCATGGAGTAGCGATCGATACGATCTTCGCACAGAGATTTCTATAGCTACGCGTTCTCTTCATCAATGAAAAGGAAGCAGAGAGTCAGCTATAAGGGGTGTGTAGGCCAAGGGTGGTACTAGTAGCTCGTAGCCACCTATCCAGCCCGAAGCACTGGGACACTTTTTGCGCTGACACTTTCCCAGCCACTATCACCGGAGCACACTTCCTTCCAGCTTCTCTCTCTCTCTCTCTCTCGCTCTTCTTCGTATCCCCCCCTTTCTCTCTCTCTCTCTCTCTCGCCGTGCTTCAGAGGTCCGTGTTTCACCCTGGTTTCACTGGTGGTGGAAAACCGTTCGAGGCGTATCTCTCGACGCGATTGCCCTCTTCTTCCTCCTCCACCGCACGACCCCTCTCGTCCTTCTCTTCTCCTTCGCTCGACCGAGCACCACACACACACACACGCGCGCGCGCACACACACACACGGTCTGTCTCTGTCTGGTTTTCTCACCCCCGTGAAGATATACGCGAGAGAGGAAGAACGCGGGTCACAGACTCGCTCTCGCCTCGAACACTGTTCTCCTCGCGGCCAATATGGCGGATTTACGCGGTCGCGCGATGCGTTGGCCACCACTGTCGTGTGCCTCCGCCGTCGACGGTCCCAGCGACGCTGAGCGCGAGGCGCCGCGACGCGAACCTAGCTGCCGCGCCACCGCCACGCCGTAAAACGCCGACGCCGACGCAGCCCGGACGTAGGGTTCATGCTCGCGATCCTGCGTGCAACGACCCGCTCTATCGTCCACGCTCAATTGTCTGTCCTCGTCGGCTCGAAGGGATTCCGTGGTTTCACCGGGTTGGTTTGTGACGGGAGAGGGAGGAGACAGTGTCGACGAGGAAACGCGTGGAAATTGAGTCGATTCTCTATTGAGTTCTGAAATATTTTCACGCCAGGTTATTTTGCCGTTGTTTGGACGTGTTTGTGGAAGTTTGAAGGTTGACAGGTGTCCCGGAGATTGAAAACAAGTGACTTTTTCAAAAATTTTTCTAACTTTTTTTATTTCTTCGTAGGGTTCGTGCAACATTCATTTTGCAAGTAGTTTTCGTTTGTCAGGTTCGTAGAAGTTTGAAGGAGGTCGAGAACGAGGTTTCTCGTTCAGCTTAAGCTTTTAACAAAAATTCCGAGATTTATTCGTCGAAACGGGGAAGGTCACTTAAGGGCCACCCGGTGTATGTGAAAACCGTGTACACGAGAAGTTTCAGTAACGTTTAATCGCAGGAAGTTGTAATGCCATAATGTCATGCGTGCTTTTAATATGCAAAGTGTCAAGGTATGAAAAAGTTCTTTTTTCGTTCTTCTCTTCTTTAATGATTATGAATATTAATAGAGTGTTTACAGGTTGCCACCGAAGTGTGGTGCACTACAATGGCTGTAACAGGTGCCGTTCCTCGCGTGGCTCTCGCGCGCAACAATACGCGTGTGATCAGCGTGAGAATAATAAGCGATGACGCGTACCACGTGCCACCACGGGATGACGTCGAGCTTTGACGTCGGCCAAGTGTACTTTGAGCTTAGTCGGCTTAGTCTTATCGCTGTTGCGCTTGCATTCCTCCGAAATGAGCTTTCCGGCGAGGAAAATTTCACACCCCACGTATTTCTATAAATAACCATCAACTTTGACGTTTCTTTTTTTTCTTTTATCTTCTACGAGGCGTCCGTTCTCCAGCGAATATTTAAAAACAATTTTACAAAGTTCAATACGGTATTTAAATAAAGGAAGAGAATTCTCCGAATTTGAATGGTGAAATTTGGCGCCTT
>NW_017100857.1:1538776-1540854 GCF_001263275.1 Habropoda laboriosa
GCGGCTTCTTTTTTTTTTTTTTTTTTAATTGTAATTGCAAAAGCGTTTTTTCGAATTGGCAAATTTACCGTTGTTCCGAGTATTTTTAATTATTTAAGAGGATTATGCATTTACTTCACAAGGCGCAAAAGCGTCGTCGAATGACGATCGATTCCCCCCTCCGATTTCACGTACTCCTTTATCAGCGAAGAAAATTACACGCGTTCTATAATTTTCCTCCGCGTTTACGCACGCATATACGTCACAATGTGTCATCTTTTACGCGACACCGAATCGCCCTTATCGCCCTTACGCTATACTCGCCTGCCCGTGTATTTTTAACCCACCTGGATGCATCGTGTAATCAAGTACGAAACATTTCATTAGGAAAACTTTGAAACTTGGAGTAGAAAAACTTCAGGTGGAATTTGTAACTTTTTTAAACAAGGGAGAAATTGGTAAATTGAGAAGAAAGAAAGGGTTGAAATTTAGTAGAACGTTTGATTTATTCGTTCAATAAAATTCAGGTACATAAATTGTACGTTGTTTGTTTTTTTTCATATATTTTTAATTAATAATAAAAATACTCGTTGCATTTGCACCAAAATGGGGTGGTTCCATCGATTTCCGGAGGATCGACCGAAACCCAGCTGGTAAAGTCGCAGAAATCCCTTCGAATCGGAGCTGCAGACCTCTAACACAGCAGGTACCAAGTTCACGAGCCTTCGAAGCGACAATACCGACACAGGAAGCTTTCTCGTCTCGCTATTCCCTTAGCGTCGGTAAAGCAGTTCCCTGTAAATCGACGTACTAAACGGAAATACCGCTCTCACATCACTGCCCTCGGTTTACCTGAAATTGTACGAAAAACTGGGGAACCAGAGAACAATACACAATTCCTTTAAACTGTCCGACCCTTTTGTCCTGTAAAATTAAGCCCTTTTTAACGGTAGGTCTGCGCAAAGCAGCGTTTCAGACTGATTAAAGTTTCTTTGTATACGTATACTAGGTCAGTGGTTCTTTCTACTGGAATTTCCTTCGCCGTTTATTTCACCGAACGTGCAGCCATTCATCAGGGACAAGAACGCGAAATTGGAACTTGTGGAAACTCGGAGAAGTTCGCCGAACCGAAGAATAGGAATTTTGAGAAAAAGTCGAGCGAACTACCGAAGATCGATTCACCCAGATATCGAATTTTCCTATAAATAGAACTCCCCTGGAATCTTTCTATTCTCCAACCCTCGAATTCTTCTGCCGTCGCAACTTCCACCCAACCAAATTACTCTAATCACACGTGAAAATACGGCAAATACCGCGGACTCATCCTCCTCAATTATCGCCTCATTCCCATCGCGAAGAGTGACCAATTCCCAACCTCCAAAAATCCCATGCATCTATCAGACAACTATCAAACTCCCTCGTACAACCCCCAAAAAGAAACCACCACCCCGCCAAGCGTAACGAATCATTCCACCACCGACTACCCCTGAAAAAAACCTTCGTCCCGCAAGCATGCTCGAAAACTATACACAGGCCTGCGTTAGACCCAAACTTTCCAGACCCTTTCGAGGAACGGTTCCCGTCGGCAAGGACCTCCGTAAATTCTCCTCCCTACCCGGCGAATCCGCCCCTCGACCGACCGACACACCAGAGCAGTAGACTGCTGGCGTCGTGAACACGTGCAGGGAGGTTCGAGCATTGCTGCGTGTGTCGGTGTGTGCCTGTGGTGAGTCTCGAAGGAAGAGGAGAGGCAGGCAGACAGGCCTAAAGCCAGGCCAGGCAGGGCCAGGCAGGAACCGAGGCTACAAACGCATACCCAACACACGCACACACTCGACACTCACGCAAGAAGGAAAGAGTACGCACGAACGCGCTTCACGCAGGCACACACACACACACACGTGCAACGATCCATCGTCGTCGTCGCAGGCAGACATCATCCTCGTCGTCCTAGACATTTCTCTGGCTGTGTACGCTGGATGTGTGCGCCGCGAGGGGGACAGAGAGAGCAGCAGGAGATAGAGGGAGCAGAAGGAGGAGGAGGTGGTGGAGGAGGTGGCGGTGGAGGAGGAGGAGGGGGTGGGAGGAAGAGGGAGGCA
>NW_017100857.1:1548918-1554369 GCF_001263275.1 Habropoda laboriosa
CCCTCACCCCACTCCCACCACCCACACGCCGCTAGCTCCCAACCCACCCGCACCACCCACTTCTGTCCGCCTGCCACCCCGCCTGCCCACCCACTCGCCACCCGACTGCCGTCGAGGAAACAACCTGCAACCGAACCAGCACAACGTTTCCTCGAACAACGAATTTCCATCGACGGGCACAAGGCTGGGTTCGTCACCACGCACTCAGGCAAAAGGAACCCGTGAGTAATATCTTCTTTACACGTTGCCCACCTTTTTCTTCTTCTTTCGCCGTCGCCTCCTCCTCTCCCTCTTCCTCTTCTTCTTCCTCTATTGCTTCTTCTTCTTCTTCTTCTTCTTCGTCGTCCACCTCCTACTTCTCACCTTTTTCCGTTCCAACGTTCAATCCTTGCGTTCGTGGTTCGCGCGCGCTTCAATTTTTCCCTTGCAGCCACACGGACTCTCTCTCACTCTCCCCCCATTCCTCCGCGTCTTCTTTCTCTCCTCTCCTCGCCCATTCCCTTCTTTCTTCCGTTGTGTACGCACCACGGCGACCGATACTCCTCGACGATACCTCTCCTTCGTGTGTCTCTCCATTTTTTTCCTTTTTTTTTTCTCTTCTCTCCTCTTCTCGGTGTACTGTACGTCCGATGGAACAAAACCGCCTCGCCATTCTACGGTCTGTGTGTTCTATGGTGTACCGTAGTAAACGTCGTGTTGTGTGCTAGTGCTACGCGAATCGAACGAAGAGCACGGACGGACGGACGGGCAGACGGATCGAAGTGACGCGAAGAGAACCAAGTGGAAACTAAATAGCCCTGTGTGTGTGTGTGTGTGTGTGTCTCGTGGAACAAAGTTGCGTGGTCGTTGAAAGAGAGTGAGAGAGAGAGAGAGAGGAGATCGCGTAGGCAGGACGTGTGGTCGTCGTCGTCGTCGTGTGTGCAGAAAGAGTGAGAGAGAGAAAGAGAGAGAGAACGCGCGTACGACGCCGGCTCGCGCGCGAGTGGATCGCGATAGTGTTTCGCGCGTGTTTCTCTCGGTGCGCGGTATACGTCGTATTCCTCACTGGTACGGTAAACGCGCCGCGTGTGCGTGGCCTGACGACGACGCGTCGTCTCTCTATCGTTGCGCGTGGCCTAAATGATATCGGTGTGTAGGTAGCGGCGCGCGATAATAAACGCCTGGGCTGAAAGGAAGGAGGAAGAAGAAGAAGAAGAAGAAGAAGCGGAAGGAAAAACTCTCTCTCTCTCTTTCTCTCTATCTCGACGATGACCGACTATCGCGACTGTTATCACGGTGACCACGATAGCAGATTGGTCGATTCCGCGTTCAATTCACCAGAGCGTCGGCCGCCGTGTCTTCCAGAGGACTATCCCAGCCGCTATATATTTATAAATCGCTCGCTGCGCCCGTATGTACGCGCGCGTACACGGAGGAGTGCGCGCGCGCGCCACCGAGGCCCGCTCGCCGTCCTTGGTTAGTCGGTAATAATTTCCGGATGAATTTGAATGGCACACTGCGCGCGCCTTCTCTGCTCCCCACCCTTCCTCTCCTTCCCCTCTCGCCGATCCCTACCACGCACTCGACACGATCTTCCATCTCCCTCCCTGCCACCACTCCCCTTCGATGCTCCTCTCTCTCTGTCTCTCCCTCTGTTTCTTTTTTCTCTCTCCCGTTTCTTCCTCTCTGTGCGGTGCCTTCTCTCTCTCTCTCTTCGCCTCTCTCACTTGGAACGTTCCTCCACGTTGTATATACCTCCCTCTGGGCTCTACCCACCCGCATCTCCCTCCCCTTCCAGGCTTAGGTTTTCTTCGGCGACCGTGGTGCTCAACCGGCGCAGAACGGCACGATCCTCCGTGTGCACCCTCGCCATCTGTCGCCTCCGGGACGTGTCCTCGATCGCCTCGGAGGGGAATATTGATTTATTCGTCGCCGGTTTCCTAACCCCTTCCATCCTAGCGAGAACCTTCTCGCCACCACCCCTTGTACGTACAAACGTTCACGCTCGCCCTGATGTACGGGCGTGTGTGTGTGTGTGTGTTGGCTCGCTCGCTCGAGTCGCCTAGGGTTGCCGGAGACTTCTCTCTTTGTCCGTTCTATCGTTCGGTGCTCTCCCCTTCTCGCTCTGGCTATTGCTGTCTCTCCCCGTCTCTCCCTCTCTTTTGCTGTCTCTCTCTCTCTCCCCCGACAAGTTTTCCGCTCACGAGGCACAGGCGGCTACGGCGCGACCGATCAATACGAGGGCAGCTCCTTCTTCCTCATTCCGGACGGCACCCCGCCGAAAACCGCGTTACCGTCCTCGCCGGGATCGAAATCGATCGATTCAGACGTATCCAGGGGGTGGGATCCAGTTCGATTCACGCCCGGAGAGAGTCGATTGGCCGACTAACGAGCCGCGTTACGCGCCGCTCGCAGAATTGATTTCGTTGCTGCTGGAATAATGTGTTGCTTTCGAGCGGTGGACACGCGCTTATTTTCTTTGCAGTTTCCTTCGATCAGGGTTTTCGAATTGCTTCTTTTCTTCTACCTAAACGTATTGTAGTATGTGAGAATTTTAGAGCAGCCTATCGAGAAAATATGTGCCGCAGCGTGTGTGCAGGAATAAGTTCACAAGCGATAACACACGTGCGCGTGATTCGGTAATACAAAGATTGCAACTTTTGCATCGAGGCGCACAGATGGTCGACACACTTCGAACCTCTTCCGTATAATGTCAGAAAATTTATTTTGCACACTTGATCTTGCGCGACCTTTAACGATATCACGCCGAAATTGATACAACAGCGCCTATCACACAGCGATAAAAAAAATATTGTAGCGTCACGTTTAGAAAAAATAGAGATGACCTTGAAATCTCCTCTGCCGTCTCTGCCCACGTAAAAAGTATTTACGTCACGTTGTATCTCTATCTGTGTCGTGCAAGATTTGCGTGTAACATTTTTTCGTACTGTTACAAGTAATATGAATATTCTAGGTGGATTTGTGTACATCAGGGTGAATTTTAAATTATTCTGATTTCGAATGAGAGCCACTGCTCTATTGCTTTAACACTAGATTTACATATTTTTACAAATGATGGAAATATTCTAGGTGGACAAGGTTTCTGCACCACCCTGTATATTAGAGTGAATTTTAAATTGTTCAACTTTCAAATGAGAGCCACTGTTCCATTGCTTTAACAGTAGATCTATTTCCATATTATTATAAATAGCAGAAATATTTTAGGTGGATAGTTTTTGCACCACCCTGTATATTAGAGGAAATTCTTAATTATTCAGCCTTAAAATGAGAACCACTGTTCTGTTCTTTTAATAGTAGATTTCTATGTTTTTACAACTAATGGAAATATTTTAGTTGGACAAAGGTTCTCACCACCCTCTATATTAGAGTGAATTTGTAATTATTCAGCCTTAAAATGAGAACCACTGTTCTGTTCTTTTAATAGTAGATTTCTATGTTTTTACAACTAATGGAAATATTTTAGTTGGACAAAGTTTCTCACCACCCTGTATGTTAGAGTGAATTTTTAATTATTCAGCCTTAAAATGAGAACCACTGTTCTATTCCTTTACTAGTAATTTCCATATTTTTACAAATAATGAAAATATTCCAGGTGAACAAAGTTTTTGCACCACCCTGTACATTAAGGTGAATCTTAATTCGTTCAGTTGTCAAATGAGAACCACTGTTCTATTCTTTTAATAGTAGATTCCCATATTTTTACAAATAATGGAAATATTTTAGTTGGACAAAGTTTCTCACCACCCTGTATGTTAGAGTGAATTTTTAATTATTCAGCCTTAAAATGAGAACCACTGTTCTATTCTTTTAATAGTAATTTCCATATTTTCACAAATAATGAAAATATTCCAGGTGAACAAAGTTTTTGCACCACCCTGTACATTAAGGTGAATCTTAATTCGTTCAGTTTTCAAATGAGAACCACTGTTATATTCTTTTAACACACTTACAATTCCCTTTGAATTTTTTCCTTGCCATATTACCAAATTACGACAAACAAATATTTCAGTTATATTAACATAAACAATACCTAACTTCTTTACCTAACAATATCCGCGTTAAAATCAGTTTCTATTCCCCGAGAATCTCAGGCGTTCAAGCCTGCGTGTGTCTAGGAATTCTCCGAGTAATCGTTTAGCTAAGATGTTCGGTGATGTAACAGTCTATTTGAATATTTCCTTTTTTACCCATGTTACTTGAAGATCCATCCTCGGTATATTCTTACCTTAAATTATTTTACCCTCGCTCTATCAAAAATGCTCAACGCAGAAATTAAACGTTTATTAGAATAACATCACAGTTGAAAAAACCATACTTAATCACCTCGTCACGTGAAACAGGACAACACAAACGATTCACCCCAACTTCAACAGGCCTCGATACTTCAATGCCCAAAGTACCCCGTACAATTTTCAATATTTAATCTCGAATTCTCACCCTCGAATGAAAAATTCAACCCGTACACTATTCATAGAACTCTCGACGTTTCATTTAAACTACAGCCTCGGTAAATCTAGAGGCTAGTGTTGAAACTCCGAGCCGTAGGTGGTAGTCGTTCGTCTGTTTGCGTTTGGGGAGAAAAGAGGTCTGTTGAACGTCTGGATGGCCTGGTTGGTCGGAGGAGCAGTTCTACTTTCGGTAAACCATGTGGTCGATTCTGTTTCTTTTTCTCTCACTCGCTCTATCTCTCTGTCACTCTCCTCTACCCCTCCAATACAAATCTCGAGTGTGTAGTTGTTACGAGAAGAACATTCCTTATTTTTCGAACTGTTCAACATCCGAGAAATTCCAATGGCGAAAAGCTTACCCCCAACATCGAATACCTTCGAATGTCCGTTGTTGTTCCGATAAAGGTTGGGCAAAATACGCTGTCTGTTCGTGACATTCTTGGTTTCATTCTCGCTGACAATGGGGCCACGTCGATGAAGAACTCTGGCCTCGTCTTTATCCTCGATTGCCTTCGAGGATCCCTTTCTCCATAGAATCGACCTTACTCCCTTGTGTTTGAAGGGTGGCAAATGGAATTGGCACCGGACTGATCGTGTTTTACCTAATTACGTCCCGGCTTTTTGTCCAACGTGTGCACAGGGGGTGGTAATTCGCGTCGACGATTCGTCGACTTCGTACATTTTTCATTGCGACAGCGATAAATTCGAAAAATTTCAATTACAAAATTTTTCGATGTATCCAATCTTCTACACTTTCTTTTCCGTTTCTGCTCGTTCTTATTTTCCTTCGCCGGGCCATTTTTCACGGAAGATGCGTGGATAAAGGTCGGCAAAGGGGGATGGTGAGAAAGTGGCAGAGAAAAAGGGGGATGCGGCATCATTTGTTGGTGTCGCGAGAATGCTACAGGAAACGGAGGTTCTGCTCTTGTTCGAGTTTCTAAGTGAAAATCGATAGCTCTTTTCAGTCAGCCTCTAAATTGTAACGCGGCTCCAAAGGCGAAAG
>NW_017100857.1:1554428-1558284 GCF_001263275.1 Habropoda laboriosa
CTCCTCGAGACAGCAGACGCAAGGCCGGAAAGAAGAGTTAAGACTGCTCACGCTCGAGCGAATTGTAAAGTGGCCTTAACTTCGATCGAGTTTCTCGAGATCCTCGAGCAACCTCCGTAATTGCTCCTCGTTCCTTCTTCATTATTGCGGTTCCCTCCTCAAAGGACACCGCGACGCCCTGAGTGCTTTTTCAACATCCTCCAACGTCTCTCGAGAGTATTCCCTCTGCCATGGAAACTGGCCAGTTCAAAGAGGAGAAAGGGGGGGATTGAAACGTTCATAAAAATATGTAACCTCGTCTTCTTCGTTCGAAAGTGTTTGTTTAAAAAATAGTGAAAAGTTTGCTTTCCTTCCTTTTTTTTTTTTTTTAATTAACAGAGAAAATTTGGTGACATCTTGGTTACAGCATTTTTCCATTTCGTCGAGAGTCTTTAAATTGTACAATGCACTCTTAAGGTTTGGTCATTCTCGAGAGGAGAGCCAGAAGGGGCATAATAATTACTTGATTTCCAAGTGGCTCTAATTGAAGATCCGTAACGTCGATCGGCATTTCTAAACGGTCTGTAACAGCCCCGATGCTAATTCCATCGCGCCATCCACCTCCGGAGAGAGTACTCGTTAACGCTTCCGGTACGGAGTTTCGCGTCGCTACGAGTTCCTGTCATCGGGCCAGAACAGCCAGCCACGATTTCCTCTCGCACATTAACTCTGTATTTACGTTCGAACGCGGCCAGAATGTCTTCTACGGGGCTTGGAATTGCTATTACGTCGCCATTGTCTCGTTTATGTTGGACGATTCTGCCTTTCTATTAGGTTAAGCCTTCCTCGCACTTGGCAAAAGTTTTCTCGTCCCAAAACGCATTCGATGTCTTTAGAAAATGATATTTAATCATTCTCGACCATTTTATCGAGTAAATAAATTTTTATCGAGTCGCTTTAAGCCTTCTGCACACTTGGAAAAATTTTCTCGTCCCAAAACGCAATCGATGTCTTTAGAAAATGATATTGAATCATTCTCGACCATTTTATCAAGTAAATAAATTTTTATCGAGTCGCTTTAAGCCTTCTGCACACTTGGAAAAATTTTCTCGTCCCAAAACGCATTTGATATCTTTAGAAAATGATATTGAATCATTCTCGACCATTTTATCTCGTAAATAAATTTTTATCGAGTCGCTTTAAGCCTTCTGCACACTTGGAAAAATTTTCTCCCCCCAAAATGCAATCGATATCTTTAGAAAATGAAATTGAATCATTCTCGACCATTTTATCTCGTAAATAAATTTTTATCAAGTCGCTTTAAGCCTTCTGCACACTTGGAAAAATTTTCTCGTCCCAAAACGCAATCGATATCTTTAGAAAATGATATTGAATCATTCTTCACTATTGTATCACGTAAATAAATTTTTATTTGACCACATTAAGCCTTCTACACACTTGGCAAAATTGTTTTCACCCCATAACATACTCAGTGTCTTTAAATACACCTAAGAGAATAACATTCAATCATTTTTAACCCAAAATGCATTCGATATCTTTAGAAAATGATATTGAATCATTCTTCACTATTGTATCACGTAAATAAATTTTTATTTGATCACATTAAGCCTTCTACACACTTGGCAAAATTGTTTCCACCCCATAACATACTCAGTGTCTTTAAATACACCTAAGAGAATAACATTCAATCATTTTTAACCACATTTCACGTAACTCAATTTTTATTCCATCTCTTTAAGCCCTTTACGCACTTGGAAAAATTTTCGTTGTTTCGTAACTTCGAAAATACGCGAAAAGCAATATTTCATTCATAAAACACTCGGAATTGTTAAAAGCACAGCTGAATGGAAGATGTTACGTTCATTCTGCGTTATACTTTACGTAATTCCGTTTTCAATCGCTTTCATAACGACATTGCATCACGAGATATTTCCGCAAGTGAGAATACGGCATAACGTAACACGTGTATCGCTCCACGAGGTAGATGGAAGTTACAATCTTAGTTTATACGAGATTAAAGCGTAGCACGTGGATGGAAACATCGTATTATTATCAATCACATCGAGATTGCATTACGAAACAATTTCCGTAGGCGTGTAACCGGCTTAAGCGTCCAGTCACTTCGATTTCAGTCGCGATGCCCGACTTGTTCTTGACGTTTTCCGTCGGGGTGAATCGATTTTTCAGGTGTACCAAGATAGAACGCTCGTTTTCGGGAACAAGATGCTTCTCAGTCGTGTTGCAGCTGAATATATAAAAGATAAGAACGAGGGGAGTATCGTTGAAACGAAATCGATCGAAACACATCTCTATCCTACAAATTTATTTCATCGTAAAAATTCCGTAACGCCTAAATTTCATTTCGTCGCTATTCCTTTTTACCAAATAAAATTGACACGATTCCAAAGTGTGAAATTCGACTAGAAAAGTAAAAAATAGATTTTTTCAATTACACTTTCGATCGCTTTCGAGGCAATAACACGAATGGAAAACGTTCGAAGAACAGAAGTGCAATCTCCGACTATAGATTCTTTCCTTTATTTTCACCGGCTGTTTCGACGATTCGAATTTTTAAAAAAATTCGATACGTCGCCACTTAGCATCAAGTACGATCGAATTTATTCCAAACTGACCTCGTAAATTCAGCCCATTTCACACGGTAACGCACTTCATCGAGATTTACGAAACAGAAACAACCGCATCTCCCCCGTAAGAGACGCGAAACTGTCCCTTTAAATTCATCTTCTCTCGTAACAATTCCATAAACGACGAATTTCCATCTCGCTGTAAGAAAACATCCGCCAGTTTCTTAACTCGATATTCCTCTTGCGAAACAAACGAAGAAATCCACCGGGGACGAAAATTAAAAGGTATGGTTTTCATTGAAAATTGCTCTAACCGCCGGAGGTTCTGGTCGCTTATGCAAATGGGGGCCACTTAAGCCGGCCAGCGGGAAAAGTTAAGTCGCGTGGACGATTAAGGGAAGCGCTTCGGCAAGATTTAATTAAGCTTCGATGAGCCGATTAGCTCCCTTCACCGGTTCACCCCTGAAGCGGTTCTAAAAAAAGCTGTATACCCTTTAAACGAATAACAAAACGAGGAGGAGTGAGAGCGTGGAAGAAAATAGCGAGCAGGGGTTTTAGCGTTTGTAGAGTCGAAGAAAAGCACGGGAGCGGTTTTTTCACACGAGGAGAGGGGGAAATGATGAGTTTTTCTTTCAGGGATTATTAGTTGTAACCAGGCTTAACGCGAAGAACGTTACATTGGTTCGCAGGTAGACGAGGGTTTATCGTTCCAAGTATAGCGGGTGACCAGCGAGGACTGGAAAGATGGAGGGCAGCGGTACGGGCATTAGCAGGCTCGACTGCTACGAGGACATGTTTAAGGAGATAACTAGGAAACTGTACGGTGAAGATCCTGATCATAGAAGTGAGTGAATTTCGAGTGAAATTTTGATTGGTATGATACACGCACTGTTAGCCAAAAGTTTCGTGCATTTTTTAGTCGAAAATTGGCAAGTGTAATCTCTCCAGGGTCAATTTTTTAAAGTTAGAAAAATGACCTAATTTTTTAAATTACATTTCTTTTTTTTTTAAGAGATTCCCTATATTTTCATGTTTTTTTCTCTCAGGAACTTATTAAAATTTTCACGTACACGCCAATATTCCTGAAAAGATTGAAAATTATTTAGCGAATCATTCGTTAGTTGAATTTATCGAAACGAAATAAATTGCTGTTGAACGGCGTTAATTTTAAATTTACAAAAAATTCCCGGTAAATTCGATATCGAGTTGGTCTGAAATTTTTAGAAAGAGAACGAGCATTTGAATGATTGAATTTTATTTAACACACCTAC
>NW_017100857.1:1558453-1562386 GCF_001263275.1 Habropoda laboriosa
ACCTACCGTAATAAAAGATAACGAACGGAGAGGTACAACTGCGGGTATAAATATTAATTAAACCGGGATAAATATTTCCGCAGGATTACGGTACTTCAAATGTAATACGCTTAACGCTCCGTGTAATAGCATTATCATTTAACATTTTTAATGACATCTTTGTGAAACGTTGAGTTTCCCGTGCGATTTTTCTCGCAAATGAAATTACACGGAAAATAGCTTTTCTCATTAGACGTGGTTATCGTAGCCTCGAGCGTGCAGAACGAGTTCGAGACGTCTGTGTCGTACAAGAACGAGGAGGACACCGGAAACGGGACCGACGGCAGCGACGACGGAAACTGGACCTGCGAGGAGGAGCCATTGAAAGGCACCGATGGCAGTCGTATCGCTGCTTATCACGCTGGAAAAGCGACGTGGAGGTGCTACGAATGTGGTTCGTATAAAAAGTTGAAGAAAACCTTCGAAATGTCCGGTCCTGGTCGTCTGATCGCATAAACTGTGATTTTATTTTGGTTCTCACAAGTATTCTGCAATTACTGAAATTCAAAATGGCGGAAACACCTAATTTCATTCGTCAACGTAAAAAATAGTCACATAAAGTGTAATTTTCTTTCGGTTTTCACAAATATTCGTGTAATTGTCGAAATGAAAAATGGCTGAAACACCTGATTCCATTCTTCAACGTAAAAAGTAATTGCGTAAAGTGTGATTCTGTTTTGGTTCGCATGAAAATTCGTGTAACTGTCGGAATGAAAAATGGCCAAAAAGACCATCCCATTCATCAAATGGAAAATGGCCAAAAATTCAATTTCATTCGTCAACGTAAAAAATTATCACATAAACTATGGTTTTCTTTTGGTTCTCATAAACATTCGTAAAATTGCCGAAATGAAAAATGGCCCAAACACCCAATTCCATTCGTCAACGTAAAAAATAATCACATAAACTGCAATTTTCTTTAGCTTCTCACAAAAATTTGTGCAATTACGGAAATGAAAAACGGCCAAAACCCAGTTCCATTCATCAACGCAAGAAATAATCACATAAACTGCAATTTTCTTTAGCTTCTCACAAAAATTTGTGCAATTACGGAAATGAAAAACGGCCAAAACCCAGTTCCATTCACCAACGCAAGAAATAATCACATAAACTGCAGTTTTCTTTCGCTTCTGAAAAGTTCGCGCAATTACCCAAATTAAAAATGATGAAACCAGTAAAAAAATAATCACACAAACGGTAACTTTCTATTTAGTCCCCGCGAACACTCGTACAATCGCAGAAACGAAAAAATGTCCCCGTACGAGCGGTGCTATTACGTCCCAAATACCTGGTCGTTTAAGCAGGTACAGAAAAAGGAACTTAATCGAATTATATACCCGGAGACAGAGTTGCCAACAAAGCGTACTCTCCTCGTCCAGTTATTAGGCGTTTAATCCTCGACTTCTTGTTTCCGTTCGAATCACGAGCGTCGAGTAATTACTGTAACAACGTGCACGTGAATGCGCCGGGGCATAAATAGGGGGGTATATATGCCCAGTCTGTATCTCGTCGAAATAACGGGTCAATGGGCACGAAAGCCCCGGCTAAATTGACACGGAATTGAAGAGGTAAACAATACGAAACGCGGAGGTTGCCGCTAAGCCTCTGCTGCTCACGGTTCCTTTTTCCAAACAAAACCGAAGGAGAGGCTTCCATTATTCGACCGTGCCATGCCCGTTTTCCCTCCTAATTTCCAACGTTTCGGTGCCTCGATCGAGTTGGCCCTCGAGGATTTCCCCTCTTCCATGCAAATGGGGAAACTGTCGCGGCAAATAATACCCCTCTGTCGTCCTATCCCTCGCATTCACGCGTCCTAAATATCCTTAAGCTCGCTCATTATCGCCCTCATGTGAGCTCGTCTAGCGTCTCGCTCGTTCGACCTGGCTCGATGATGTTGTTAAAGGATCCACCCACCGCCTCCTGCAGTCTCCTTGGTTAACTGAAACGAAGCCAGGAGTTCCTGCAAAGTGCCGCTACTCTAAATATATCAATTTACCCGGCGGATCGATGGGAGGGGATAATCGTTTCAGAGAAACATTTCGACTGTGAGGGAATTCTAGGGATTGACGAGGTTTTCGAGTTGTTTAGTGTGTGTGGAAATTTTGGCGAAACTCTGTGTCTGGATTTGCTTTGGATAATATATAATAATGGGGATGGGGGATTAAAGCTAGTGCCTTCTTTTGTTTGACTGGATATTTGGGGCGTTTGGGTCAGAAATGACCCGAGGTTCGTGTGAATGCTCTGCGGACGTGGACGATAAATTTTTAATGTACTATTAACACGTTGAATGCCGTGGGGGTAATCGGTGAGAAGACTAGTAAAAGCATTTAATTTGAATAAACGGTAATATTCGCAAATTTTCATCGAGGATATTTAAATAGTTTTATTTGTAACAGTTGACATATAATTTATGCATATTGCGATGTGTTGTATTGGAATAGAAAATTTATTTTGCCGCCGTGGACAAGGTACGTAGGATTGGTCCGGCATTCAACGTGTCAAGGGAATGTAAACTGGACGACAGCAAAAGTTATTGAAATAATAAATAGAGGATGGGTCAAAAGTGACCCGGAGACCGTACTGGGGTTACACACCACATACGATTTAATAAAATATAATCAAATAGTAAAATTTCCGGTGTGCACAATATCCTGTGAAAATAAATATCCTGAAATAATCACTAAAATAAAGATTCTACAGAGCTTCGTCACGAAACAGTTTCAAAGGACACCTAGTTAACCGATTACTCATCGAGCAAAATGTGAAACAATAGAACAGGTAGCCGGACCCACCCCTCGGTTATATTCTCCCGGTTGACCGTCGAGGCGTCGTATAAATTCAGAAAATGCTATTGTTTCCTCAGGCGACGTGATGGGCGGCGGACCACGCGACGTGGCCGAACATTTTATGGAGCTGCATTCGTCGAGGATCCTGGCTGACGACAGCAGAAACAGGCACCACTCGCCCCGTAAAGATTACCTGCAGTCGGAGCTAAAAGTCGAGGATGTGATCTCGTACCTGGAGAGGCTACGCGAACGCGCCGAGCGAGTAGCGCCGCCTTCCAGGAGGACGCAGGAAACGCAAACGGTACCTGCCTCCTTGTTACCGGTCACCTCCACCTTCCTGCTGCAGGAGTTGCCCTCCGCCCCTGCGCCCCAACACTTGCACCAGGTACGTGTTTCGCAGTCATAGTTTCGGTTGGAAATTTCAGGAGGAAGACTCGGTTAAAATCCTTGGTTTGTTGATTTAACTTAGAACAAGCGAAGATTTGCCTTGCAGATAATTGCAGAAGTAAATTCTGAAAATTGTGCTATGAAAAGTTGCATAGAATTCGTGAAAAATTAATTACCGATTTGCCTCACGAATAATTTACAGATATAAATTTGAAAAATTTCTAGAAAATTCTTGCAAAATTAATTGGCAATTTCACAGAGGAAAAATGACGAATACTAACTAAGAATATTCTCTTCCACAGACCACAACCACAATGCCTACGTCAGCGACAGTCTCAGCCAGTGGGAAACGTTACACGTGCCCGTATTGTCCTTACGGAACCGATCGTCGCGATTTATACACTCGCCACGAGAACATCCATCGCGAGGAGAAACCCTTTCACTGTTACATCTGCTACAAACCGTTCAATCGCGCGGACCATGTGAAAAAGCACTTCCTGAGAATGCACCGCGAGCACGGTTACGAATTATCCAGGATACGTAGACCGGCGGGATCAAGCGCGCCTAAACCGCTGCAGCAAGAGTCGGGAACCACGAGTACAGGAAATACGAACACAAACGGCCAGCAGCAACAGCAACAGCACGCGAATTATTCGTCAGGATTTAACAATAACAAGAATTACCAGTTGCAGCCGAATCCTGGTAACAATACCACCGCTAC
>NW_017100857.1:1562430-1576910 GCF_001263275.1 Habropoda laboriosa
AGGGAACGTCGATGCCTGCCCCAGGCATCATGCAACCGGACGCGGCGAACTGCACCACAGGAAGAAGGGTGCAGAATGGCGGATGTAATAGCAAGAGCCATCTCAAGGGAGGCTCTAAGGGTGCTCAGGAACGGAGGTGAGCCTTTCGCGGCTAATGGATGCTGTTCCGTAATTATTTCGCTGATAATTAATTAGCAACGAAACACTTTTCCTTTGAAATTGAAGATTGGTGAATGTCCAATTTGAACACTTGTTACATTGCAACGTCGCTGCTTTTGGAAGCGCCTAGTGGTTGTATTAGGTCTACCGAAAAGTTCTGTCCGTTTTTGAATTAAAAGAAAATGGTACGTTTATTAATATTTACCGAACAATAATATAGGGTAATTCCGAGAGAGATGGACCGGCGGGAGAGACGGACCAGGCATGTATTTCCTACGTTATCCGTCAGATATGGAAGAAATAGCACCGAGAGCCACGCTCGATCGCTTTCCGTAAAACAAAAGAATACCGACGCGTTCTACATATGGCGGACAATGTAGGAAATACTTGCCTGGTCCGTCTCTCCCGGAATTACCCTAATTTCCATCGTTACCAATCACCTCTTTGGATCTCATCTTTGGATCTCAAAATCACATTATCGGACAGAACTTTCCGGTAGACCTAATGTTACCTCGAACATTTCGCGGAAGAAAGTACGCTATATCCTACTCAGAAAGAAAAATGAAATTTAAATACGTTGAATAATTTACAGATTAAAGGAAACAGTAATGTCTCTTTCGTTATCGCGGAATAATAAAACTCGGTTTTACAACGACCTCCTGTATTTTCCAATAAATTTTTCTCGTTTGATTAACTTCTGCGATAGTAAACGTACGTATAGTCTATAAACGAAGAAAAACGCGGTCGTGTGGCGGTGTACAATGTGTCCATATATCAAAGGAACTGCAATGATAGCTGCAGTTAATTAACGCACCTGTTATCTTTCAGGTACACTTGTTGCTATTGTTCCTGGAGCGGCGTGGATAACTGGTGCCTGAAACGCCACCTGAACACGCACTTGAAGCCTTTCGCGTGCACCCTGTGCGAGTACAAGGCTGCACGCGCCGAAAGACTCGCCACTCATGTGTTAAAGGTGCACAACAGAAGACAGTGCTCGAGGTGCTCGTTCCTTGGCGAAGATGCAGCTCAATTGCAGATGCACCAGCTGCACGTGCATCGTGTCAGCAGCGCGAACGCGCCTGCAACTTCTACCGCTCAATCTGCGCCTCCGCCTAACAATCGTCATCAGCAACCTCTGCAGTAAGGATGCAATTTTCTTTGTTTGCTATTGATTTTTTTTCAAATTTTGCTTCATACACCAGGGAAGAATTTTTTAGGGCTCGTATTTGCAAGTTATCTCGAAGTTGTGTGCATGAAAATGAGCGAAAATAGGAGAAGATTCCACTGGACCTTAGTTTCGAGAAACGACGATTTGCAGCTGAATTAAGCTCTAGTGGAACCTCTTCTCACCTATATTCAATTATCTGCAGCATCACTTGGTCAGTCGCGTCGAACATCGCCGAGATTAATTAAAAGCCATCGAAAGTTCATATTTAATTAATTCGACCTTACTCGCGATCTTCAATATTCCTTCCAAATAATTCCACACGATCGTTCCGCGGATCTGTTCTCCCATTCGCAATCCTCGCTTCACCCGCTAATTAGCAACTGTATCGAATGAACGCAAGAAACCTGATTCGAACACTCGAAGAACTGCCGCAACTCACACGCGGAATTCTCCTTTTATTTTTTACCCACGCAGCGTTAATTGAAGCCGGATCGAACGGTTTTCGTCCGGCTTCCGCGCTGTAAATCTCCAACCGGCCGAGCGTGTTTAGTTTGGCGGTTTGCTGGCGACGCCCGGTGCGTCCTGCGCCACCGGGAAATTCATTAAAACGATTTAATTGGAAGTCGATCGCACGCGACTAATCCTCTCTCCCTCTCTCTCTCTTTCGTTACTTTTTCGGCCACGGGCAAACAGGTTTGTAACGAGCGGTCGAAGCACGGATTTAAACTTCAATCGAGCGGCTGTGTTTCTCTTGCTCGTTAGCCGTCTTTAAACAGAATTTGGAAAAGTGTCGACCGCGGTGCGTCGAATTAATTGCGATTCGATCGATTCGCCTCGAAACACGTTTTGTTTACCACAGCCAGTGTATGTGTATGTGGTTGCAACTGCGAATTCGAAACGTTCTATCCTATTTGCGGGTAAACATTTGTTATTAAGAATTTTTCTATCGCTGTTTATTCTATTCGCCCCGTGGTTTATCGACGAAACAAATTTACTCTCGTGATTGTGCAGTCTGTGGAATCGATACGGACCTGTTGAAAATTATACCGCGTTTACAATAGCTACTGTAAAAAAGATTGATTTGCACCTTGACTCTCGACAGCTGCGGCTTAATTTTCACCAATAGAGCGGAGTAACTCGTGAAATTTATTTCCACGTGAATTCTTAACAACTGCAGGTTAATCGTTACCAATTACCGTTGAACAGGAGGCGACGAAGGTTTATCACCACCGTTAAAGTTAATTACAATTTACGACCTCGCTGTATCGCTTCCATCGACTGTACAATCTTCGTTCACCGTCGAGTGTGCAGATCGCAAGGGATAGTTTCCTTTTTTTCTTTTCCACTCGTTTTACCCTACTTCACGTATAATCGAGCGAAGTTTGCTTATCAATCACTGGAATTTGCAGCCCAGTGGGAGGAGGAAGACCGCCACCTGGTCCGCCAGTTTTTCCGGCGCCAGCGCCCGCCATTGCACCTGCTACCACCGTGATACCACCGACAACGATACTCGGGTAAGCATATCCCGCTGTCCTCGTCGTTCCCCCACATCCTCTCCTTGTTTATTCGTTTTTATTTATTTTTTTTTTTCGCCCGTCCACACGAATCGGCGAAGCTAACTTTGCTCGTACAATTGGGGTTTCCTTTTTCGAGTCGGAGAGAAAGACGATTAACGTCCAAGTATGGATCCAAGTGTCGAATAAAAAGTGACAGATATTCCTCTTCCCTTAGATAAAATGTTTCACTACTTCGACATGTGGATCCTTGGAAACATGTGAATTTCCTTTCCACCGAGTTTAAGTAGAAGTCTTTTTAATCGGATTCTAAATACGTCGGTGGAACTGAAATTTACAGACGTAATTATGGCGCGATACTTTAGGAGACAAAATTATCGATGATTGTTAGCGCCGCTTTATGTGCTGTTAACCCCTTGCCGTATAGTCAGAGTCGTGCCACGGTGAGGAAAATTAATTTTTATTCTAACTTTTCGTTTAACATTAATCGTACCACGCACGCAATTTTTGTATTCCTCTCGGAAAAATATCATCTTTATTTCATAAAGTTTCGGTACGGTTAGCGTTAAAAAGCTGAATATTGCCAAATTTAATTGATCCACAGTACCTTAGCTCTTCTTACTTAATACAGTATTAGAACAGTAATTGTCACAGTCAGGGAAAGAAATCGTACGTCAAGGGGTTAAGTTGCGAGTGCGCCTCCTGCGCTTGCTTTTTTTTTTCGTTACACTCCATATCGTCGGGTCGACGTTATTCAGCGGCTGGTTGCGTTCCGTTAATTAATTAACCTCTTAGCTACGGCTGGAATTTCCGCGGTGCGGTGTCTCTGCGACACGGTTTGAACTGACACGGTGACACGGAAATCACATCGGAATAGAGATTGTAGATGAGTAAATTGCAATCTATTTAGACGCGAAAGCCGCTACAGCGGCGTTCAGAAGATAGCGGCGATCGGTAGCTAAGAGGTTAAACGACAAAACTCTAAAAAACGATCTCTCCCGAAATCCACGTTCTCGAAGAACTAATATGGAAAAGAAATTGTAACCTGCCGCTGAAGGCTCCCCCGCCCCTCCAACCCTCCGTTTTCTGTTACGTTGCAGCGTCATTTTTTGATTTTTGTTTCGTTCCGCGCCGTGTGTGCACGCTTCGTTTGTTTTTGCTTTCGGGGACACGCGTGCCGTGCACGCCCTCCCGTCGGTGCTTTCACTTTCGTTTTGATTATGTATCACTTCTCTTCTTCTCTTTCTTTCTCTCTTCTCTATCTATCTGTCTTACTCTTCTTTTCGATCAATGTCACTGTCACGTTCTCTCTCTGTCGAACGCAAAAAGAGAATTAAAAAAGAAAAAGAAAGAAAAACCGTGTCTCGTCTCACTCGTCGCCCACGGTGCCGACGAGCGCTCGTTCTTCGTTGGTAGAAAAATGACGCGAACGTAACTTATGGAACAGTGCCGCGGTGGTTGCAGCCACGAGATGGTAAACTCCCCTGCAACTGCAGCGACAATGGCGTACCCGACCTTGGAGGAGGAGAGGCGGTCGAGCGGGAACGTCTGCTACGACCATGATCAACGTCGACGCCGTCATCACGACGACCACGACGACGATGACTACACGTCGATCAACGTCGATCATCAGTCTCGCCGTAACGTCGTCGACGACGACGTTCACATCGAGCCGTGTAGCGGTTGTTCCACCTCCGACTCTACTGCTACTGTACTTAATCGTGATTTTGCGCACAGCTACCGAGCCGTACCGGAAGCGAGCGAAGGCCAGTCAGCCAGGGAGCCGAG
Source organism: Habropoda laboriosa (assembly GCF_001263275.1). NCBI lineage: Eukaryota > Metazoa > Arthropoda > Insecta > Hymenoptera > Apidae > Habropoda > Habropoda laboriosa. The sequence goes on from NW_017100857.1 coordinate 1,567,060, forward strand.
CGAGTGGCGTTGGCCGATAGACAGCCAGAGGAAGCCGAACGAGAGGCGGTCCAGGAAGCAGAGCCAGCCGAGAAAGGTGACGTGGAATCAGGAGTTCGAGGACGACGACCTGGTCAATAATTCGGACCTGAACAAACTAGAGAAGAGGCAAGAGGAATCCTGCCACAGGCCCAGATACCAACAGCAAACACACAGGCTGAACGAGCTGAAGAAGAGGTGTCGACGACGCCAGTTGGAGAGGAGAAGATCGTTCAAGTGTCGTCTGTGCCCGGACGATTCGCCGGCTAGAGGATCTGTCTGCAGGCCGTACCACACCAAGGCCTCTCTAGCGTTGCACAAATTGTGGAGACACGGTAGCAGATGCAAGAGGACACCGACGAAGAAGGATCGTCCTGTCTCCCAGGTGTCTTCTATCACGCTGAAGGCCACGGTGTTCACCAGCCCTGGATACGGGTATCACAGATAACACTCGGCGTTGAGGAGGACAGCGATGGAGGATTTGAGCGGTGGATCTCGGGAAGCACTCGGTATCTTATGATATTCCAGGAGGTCCGTGGAAGTATGCTTCTCCGGCAGATGGAGGTTGATCTTTTAACGAGAGAAGTTTCGCGCTGGGAAGAGACGAAAATGGTTCTTTAGGGATCGTCGTTTCGCTAGATCGAACCAGTGCCTTTCGACATCCGCTGCTTGGGTCGTTAGCTTCTGGATTCAGGGTATTCGAGAAATCGTTCGAGAGTGGTAGTTTTCGTCCAACGGAGGATTAAGTGGACGAGATGAATATTTTGTTTGTTTTCGTGTGTGAAACGAGGGTGGGAATTTCGGTGTTCCTGATTTAGGACTTTGGACCACGTCTCCTTAGAGAACGATCTCCGGCATGGTAAGAGCCGAACTTTTCGCCGTGAAATCTCGGTGATAGGCGCAAGAACTTTAATCATAGCCAACGAAACAATTTTAGATAGAAAACAATTTCTCGTCGAGTGGTTAGGGAGAGCAGTGAGAAAGCTTGTAATTTGACTACGAAACTAACGGGAGAGAGAGAGGATGGTAATTCTAAGAAATGAGACAGCGAATAAAATGTTTAGCGTTTAAGGAGCAAACTAATCGAAAGTACCTTGACTCGAATTTTGTCCTCGTGTGAAAGAAACGAAAAAATAAGGAAGAAGGACGTACGTTCGCTCGAACTTTAGATCCTATAACGAGGCACGTGTAAAACCATATTTTCATGTAACAGATTAAAGAAAAAAAAGAAGGAGAAACGAAGAAAATCGCGCGAATTTAAGAAACCGATGTTAATGTTCGAATGATCGTCTCCAAATCGATGTCTTGTGCGTTTGTCCATCGTCCGTCTCTGTAATTACTTAATCACTTTTTCGTTTATCGATCAGTGGGACTCTGTAAGCATAAGGTACACACACTTCACCGATGGACTGTGTCTAGTAATTACAAAAAGAAAGAGAGAGGGAAAAAATGACGAAAGAGTGAAAGAAGACAAAAAAGAGGAAGAAGGAAGATTGGGCCACGCGATTCACGTAATCCCGTGCCTGGCCAGGCGAGCATGATTTTTATATAAGGGATATTTGTACAAAAACCACTATCTTGTTTACGTTATTACATGAAATATATTATATCTATTGTACTTAAGCAGGGGACGCGGGAAGCCTGAATAAACGTAGACTCTCAGAGACTTTCTTCAGCCTCCATTTTCTATCTCTGGGATTCTGCGGTTTCCGGCCTTTCATTCGACACGATCCTTTTTTCCATCCAGCACAAATCAGCGGTGAAATTTCGTTACGAGATTCTTTTCATTATTTCATCTGTTCGTTCTATTTTCGATACTTTTCTCATTCTCTTTGGGGATTTTTCAGGTTATGTTAGGTTCGTTGTTTCCTTTTTGGACGTGTGATTAATTTATGAAATTGATTATCGTTGAATTTCGAAAGATTATACTATTATACTCGTGTACGAAGTGAAATAAAATATTTTGGAGTCTAGGACAGGTATAATTATTTCCTCGAAGTGCCGTTATTCTTTGGAAGTTTCATTCTTCTTTCTAGTATTTTCGTTTTCAACGGAAAATATATCGAACGCTGATAATAATTATGCGAAAGGAGATTAGCTGCAGAGAGTACCAGTAGACGTCGCCATACTCGCTGCAGGCCATCGATTTCCGGTTGGTCCCGCGAAGGCCAGCACAACTTGCACCTTTGAAAAATATATACTTGGAAAGTTCCCCCCTTTTTCGCCCGTAATTTTCCAACTTTGTTTCGGCGATTAATATCGTCTTAATCTGTTACAAAAGAATTCCTTAACTCTCTCGGCCACCCTCTCCGTTCTTAATACAAGTTCCTGTTTTCATCCGAACCGGGCGAAACTTTTTAATATTCGCGAGAAAGAAACGCCGGCGAATGTCGCTCGTGAAACTCGAGTCTTCAAACGAAGAAAAAGGAGAACTTGTAAACTTAATAAACTGGAAGTAAAGTCGAAGCAACTTACAACGTGAGTAATTAAATTCAGATAGGCTTGCCGGGAAATGTTAGTTTTCGCGTAATTTTTCTCTCTGTCGGATAAAACTCGTACAAAGTTTCGAGAAGTGTTTTCCGGTGGTGGAAAAAACGCACGGTAACGGGACCAAGTCTTTGCAAAGAATATTTACTAACGATCAGATGCGATCTCGAGTAAGGTAAAACCTACGAGAGAGCACGCAATGTCGACGATAGCCGATAATTGGATGAAACGCGAAACCGGCTTTTGCCCTCTTTGCGATCGAATAACCGGCTACCGTTCGACTGCTTTGACAGACTGATCTCAACTTTGCTGACGCTGAATTCACCCCCTTTCGTCTGTACACGGAAATATTTCATTCGAAAACATTACACCCGCGGAATCTCGAGCGACGCTTGATTTACGGAACGAAATGAAAAAAAAAGGAATATAAAAAATTGCTCTGCAGTTGAAAAAGAACGACACACCGCCGCTGTGTTCTGTTCTTCTCTGCGCCGAAACAAACAACGGACGATGTATATAGAAAAGAGTGCGAGCAGCGGAAAAATTGCGTAGAAAGATTATTTCGAAATTCGAGTAATAAATTACAGGAAAGTGGGGGGGGACGGTTTCTGGGCGAACGGCCTCCGTGTGATTCGTTTCACACGAATGTATGCATGAATCCAACCTCACTCTGTCACTTTTATCACGTCAAAATTTCGACCGCGCGAAAACCCGAGCTCTATCCTGGCGTCGTCCAAAAATCGTGTTTTCGCTGGCCGCGAGCGGTGCATTCAAATCGCCCCGCACGGTTCGACTGTTTCCTTTAATTATAGATTCACGGCGGGGGGGAAAAAAAAATGGCTATTTCGAGGCGGGAGTTACACGCTGAATACGGCGAACGCTCGTTTCCCTTGCATAATCGTACCGGGAGCGTGTTCCGTATTTTTTCAAACGATTACCCGCGCAATTTCGACAGAGGATACACGTGGCTTTTGTCCAGAGAAACGCGACCGATCGAAAGCGTCTGGTTGAATACGGCTCGGGACCCTTTTCAGCTTACATGTAATAAATATTAATATTAATTTTATCTTTTTTCACTTAAGACTCGAGGGGAACCGTAAAGTCGAAAAAAATCGACCCCTCTGTGATTATGGGCTTCGCAGCTTAGAGCGCTGGCGCTTTTAGGACGGGATAGAAGAAGCGCGATCGCGCCGCTTGGCACTCAAACGGTTAAATCGAGGTTTAAATTTTGCCAATTTTGTGTCGTAGTGCAAATATTTTCTTTGGTTTATTTTTGTGCATATTTATGGTAGGATTTGTAAATATCGCTTGGATCAAACGTAGCATTTTTTTTTTTTTTTGGTAAATAAACGAACAATTTTGTACTATTTTTGAATAAAAGCTTTTTCCACGTTTCTCTTCCGGGGATTTTTATGCATATTTATAGGTTCGAATTTTTAAATATTGCTTTCAATAGGAAATACTCGATTCTGTTTTGAATAAGAAAATGCTGGTAACGGGTAAAGCAAGGTACAATTAGGAACGTGTGATTAAAATTTGGTCTGGATATTTTTCACGGTTTTCGTCGGAAACCTACATAAACTTCCGCGGGGAAACGGAATTAAGACAAATCTCCGTCGGTTTTTTCAGCGGCAAAAATTTTCCGTCGAACGAGACTGCCCGTAGAGATAAATAAAGTCGTAAAAAACGGCGGGAAAAGTATGCAAATACCTAAATACCCTTCCCCATAAAGAATCCGTACCTTCGTTGGATCTGGCAGCTGAAAAAATCGTCGAAACCACATTCGCGCCAAAAAAAAAAAAAATGAATAATCCTCTATAATAAAAAAAAAAGCACTAAATCATTCACAGTCAAACTACACAAATTTCTACGTTTCAAAAATATCCTCCATCTCCCTCCGCAAACTTCCTCCACAACCGCACTTCCGGTTCCAGAAGATTCGAGCGTCGTCTAGCAGTCCTCGTTGTCGCGCGTGCATTTTTCAATCATGAATTCCGGATCGGAGAGCTCTGTGGAGCTGGTTCGCGGCGACGAGAGGGTCGCTCGAACGAGAAAGCGCACGAAGGTGGTGAGAACGCGGCCTCGAAGCGGAAGTTCGTTGCCCACGTCGAATTTCCTTCCCTCTGACCGGCCACGAAGCCGTGTACTCGCCCCGGCGAAACAGGTTAGAAGAAACGAAACACGAGGGGGAAAAAAAAAACAGAGTGCGACCAACAAAAAAAGAAGAGTAGAAACAAAGTCTCGTCACGAGAACGTTCGCTCGATCTCTGGGTCGCGTGCAGGATTATTTTAACGCTAGGCCTCTCGAAAATACTGGACGATTGATGGTAGGATAGGAGCGAGGGGGGGGCAAGCTCGATCGTTGATCCCGTTTTCCCATAATTAACGTGACTAATCGCTCGAGTTTCGTTTCGAGTTAATCGATCGAAAAGCAATCTCCTTCGCGCGGCTCGTTTCGCGTATGACGCGACTCCGATCGTCCGTAATACGGGACTGTTCGGATCATCGAGAGTGGAGAACGATGTGCTCTCTTCTGTTGGTGGCGAGAGAGATTACGCTCGAGTAGAAAATATCCCGGTTTATCCCGAAATACCTGGGATTTGACGGAAATACGCGAGTGTGTGCTAACGTGTACTGGAGGATTCTTCGGTTGGGGAGGGATAAAGGTGATCGTTACGCGGAAATTTTTGGAAAGAAGGAAGCGGTTGAGAGAAAGAGGGAGATGTTGGCGAGGAGAGGAGAATGCGGTTAACTTTCGAGACGGAACTGCGAGGCGAGGCACGATAAATGTCGGGATTTGTGGCTCGATTCGTATCGATAAGCGGATAAAAGCAATCAGGAATATTCGAACAGCATCTACAGGCAAGCCAGACTCTCCAGGAAACGGGGACGACTGATGGAGTTTGTCGTTCCAAAAGGATTTCATCTGCTCGTCCTTTTTATTTCGCGCGAGATCCGTTCAGCCTCGTTTCTTCGTGAGTTAGAAAAAAGGAGAAAATGATCAAATAGATCGTTTTTTGATATTTCCAGTTTTTGCTGGTTTTCGTTATTATCGTGTTGATTTTTGAATTGTTGTTTGGTATTGGTGTTCGAGACTGCAGTTTTAACATTAATTGTGGAACTTTCGAGCTTATTCAATGTTAACCTGCAAATTATCGAAGACGAGTTAATTTGCCACTGGTTAACCAATAATTAGAACACAGTAATTCATTTATGGAGGGACTATTCATTTTTCTATTCGTAAAGTAAAGTAACCCTTTAGTTTTTCCTTATTTTTAACAATAATGTTTTATATTGTAACATTTTATATACTTTTACATGCCTAAGAAGAAAATTTCTTAAATATTGGTCTCTGTACTGTTGTTTAGTATGATATTTTATAAAGCAATTGCGAAGATGCATCCCCGGTTTGTCGGGGCACGTATTGCAGTAATATGTTGTCTGGTGTCTTTTGCCGGGCTCATTTCGTCGAGAGCAGACCCTGCAATCCTTCCTATTTCCTGTTAGAATGACGTGCAGCTTTCCATTCAAACGGATATTTTCGTAACAGGAGGTTGAAAATCTCCACTCAATTGCTCAACTAAGGTTTTCACATATCGCAGATGACTAATCGGCTGTTCTTTTCTCCGGTTTTTTACTGTTTTATAGAGAATATATGAATAATTAAACATATATCTAGACCCCAAAAAATAGTTTGCGAACGTGACTATGATGCTCGTATATCAGTTTATAGTGGCACTCGAGCCAGCCGAACGCGCGTCAAGTGACCTCGCATATATCCCTCTCGTGAATAGCCAACGCGGTGCACCGGCGAACAACTTTCTCATCATTACGCATGCCGCATTAACGCATGAATATTCATCACGTGTGCCTCTCTCTCTTTCTATCATTCCTCCTTTTTTTTTTTTTTTTGTTTAATTTCTTAAGCGGTCCAGAGCTTGACGAAAAATCCCTGGGAAATTTATATTCCGCGGCACCGGGCGAATGATGAATGCAATTTCTTTTTTGCAGCGTTCTTCCGCGTCCAACGCCGCTCACAGCTCCGCCTTTTCGCCGGAGATCGTTTATTTGTATCTCATTTAGAGGGCCGGGAAATGTGCTTTGCATTTTAATTGCGTCAATCCCGCGCTAATATCATTTTCCACCATAATTTCCTCGACGTTCCACGCTCGAAATGTGACCGCTCTTTATTTTATATGTATATATACGAAGTAGAGAAAAAAAGAGGGGAGAAATATGTGAAATCATCACCTCGATGAATTAATCTCGAATATTTCAATTTGCTTTTTATACTGTATCGAATAATGGGGCGATAGGAACTACGGTTTTGTTGGAAAAAGGAAAATTGATTTATCGTTTCAACAGTTTCGATTTAATTATCGAAAAGTTTTTATTATCGCGATTCTGTGTAGGAACGATAGCAGAGAAGTTTCAGGTTTTCTGTGTGCAGTAAATTCTCCACAAGTGTCAGTCCGCAAGGAAGCTAAACCTGACACTTGTAGAGTCAGGGACTACGTTTTCGAGCCTCGCGCCCGCCTTTGTAGTTTGCCGAACGTAGACAAGGACAGCGAATAAAAGATAAGGATGAAACGTGAGTCGAGGCAACCAAGCGATTTAAATACCAACTTTTTTAATTTTACGTTTTTTTATCCCGAAATTTTTCACTACCGTTTGACTGCAAGTTGGAGAATTGGCCTGCCGTTTGACTGACACTTGTAGAATCGGCCCTACGTTTGACTGACACTTGTAGAATCGGCTCTACATTTTTTTTTTTTTTTACGTGGAGGTAGGCCGACATTAAATTAATTACTCAATAAGTATTAATAAGTAAATGTTGTTCAAATTATATCGTGTTTGACACAATTTTCATCAGAAAAATCTCACCAACATGTTAAAAAAAATTTCAAATGAAAAAAAGCAAAATTAAAGAAATTATATTTTTCTATTATGAATTGTCGAGCCGTGAAATCTCGTAAAAAAAACCGAGTGGTGTAGCGTTACACGCTTGACTGACAGCGAGCGAGATAACATAGGCGTAGGACCATCTACACTGACACTTGTAGAATCCAAACTGACTGACACTTGTAGAATCCAAACTGACTGACACTTGTAGAGAATTTACTGTATTTTTCGACGATCGCCGTCATAATTTCAGCGTCATTCAGCGCGACTTACGGAATATTCGCACGAGACACAGTACCGGGCCCCTTCATGAATACGTACACCAACCGCTGCGACTCGCTGGCGAATGCATTTTACATGCGAGCTAAACCGGTTAGAGGTTAAGGGATATCATCCGACCTAGACCGTTTGGATCGTTTCCGTTTCGGGATAGCGTTAAACAGCCCTGCACGAGGTTCGGGTAGTTTTCAACCCCCTTACGAATCGTTTGACGATGGCCGGGCTGAATTTGTCCCCGGTGTTATCGCCGCGTTTTCCATTACGCTCGCGTTCCGTTATGGCGACAAGTGAAAATTACACTTCTGCGTCAGTTTCTTCAGTGTATGTTCGGTTTTTTGGTGGTGTGTTTGAGCACAATTCGTTTGACGCCTTTCTGAGAACAGGATTGGATGATTTGAGGGAAGATTTTTAAAAGTTAGGTTAGGTTTGAGAAAGATGTTGAAACGGTTTGCAGGAAGATTCTGCGTTAGGAGAATTCAAATTCACTTCAGTGTCACTTTTTGAATATTATATTGCATTTGTTTTGTAAAAACACGATTTGGTGCTTCGAAAAAAGTTAGGTTAGGTTTGAGAAAATATTGAAAAGGATTTGCAAAAGGATTCTGTGTTAGGAGAATTAATTACGTAGAATTCAGATTCGTTTCAGTGTCAATTTTTTTGAGAACACGCTTGTATGCTTCGAGGAAAATTATGCTAGGTTAGGTTAGGTTTGCAGAAACACTCTGCGTTAGGAGAGTTAACGGCACAAAATGGTAAAGTTCAGCAACTCTATTTGCGAAAATTACCGAATGCAATATAGGATCGAATATCATATTTGGTAATGGATTGCAATATGATACACGCTATCGGTGAAATTTTCCAGCCATTTATCACTTTACATCAACATTGAATTTGCCAGCAATTTTGTATTTGCAAATAACGACACAGGAGATCGATAACAATTTACGTCGATTCGAAAAACCTTCTTAAATTTCAAAAATTCCTCTTCACCCAAAGTGTGCCCACGTGTCCGAAAAAATGGAAGATCGCTAAGAAATGAGATACAATACCCAGTGATTTAAAAAAAAAATGAAGGAATTACGTCGTCTGTCCAATTTTTCGCACATTCGTTCTCCGAAGCGGTTCTTCGAGAAACAAATTCCAATTTACGAACGGTATAGCGCTTTCTAATGCAGCGAGCAAGACGTTGCATAATGCATACCACTGGCATTAACTTCTTTACTCAATTCAAAGCGTTTCTTTCTCTCGCCGGAGCAACGTATTAGGGTTTAAGAAAATTGCGTCGGACGAGGGAGGATCGCAGGAAAGTAGGGACGGATAAAGAGCGAGGAGAGACCGCCGGCGATGGAGAACTCTAAAGTTCCGCGGAGGGGTGTTTGGTGAAACGAGGGAAGAGGAATATAGGCCCCTCGAGTGCACTCCCTTCTCAAGTTTCGCCGAAAAATTTCTATGTATTTATTAGAGTGTGCGTGGCGTCGCGTTAGCATAAATTTACAAGCCGCGGCCCATTTATTTCCCTAATGTACGGCTTCTCATCACCTCGCTCGACCACCCTGTATATTCGCCAAGCCGAGCTCGCGTTTATGCCGGCGGAATATTCTCGCGAGCGATAACGCGAGCGTTCGCGGTGAAAGACGAGGAGAAGTGTTTTTCCAAAGATTTCCAGGATGCCGAGTTTGACAAATTCGCCCTATGAGCTTGCGAACGCTTCGAACAGACGACTCTTTCGGGGTCGAGGAATGGAACAACGTTGAATAATCGAGCGAGATGTAATTAACAGGCTGACGTGAATGACTCGGATAAGTCTAACCGGTCTGAGGAAATATTGACGATAAGCAGCCCTCGTGTCTGCCATAACCGTTTCCTGGGGGAAATAAGCGAGATTGAATAAACAGTCCGTCCTATCCGATCGTTGCTCCATGCTGGAAGCTTGAAATTAACCATCCTCGGTCGAATCACCAGAGTTGAGAGTAAATTCACTTCGTTTTCTGATCTAACCTCAAAAATGTGACCCTTAACCCTTTCGCCGCGGCAGATTTTAATACGCAACGATAGAGCGCGATAGATATCTAATCGCAGACGTGAAATCTTCACCTCTGACGTTATAAAATTTGAAAAGTATTTTAATATTCAAATTCTAAATTTTTTTTTATCAAATTAAGGTG
>NW_017100857.1:1576990-1590374 GCF_001263275.1 Habropoda laboriosa
TCCTCGATTAAATTATTCGTCCCGTGAATTTTCAGGGAAGAAGCTCCGAAATAGGGGAAAATAGATCGTCAAATCGCTTAGTAGCTTCAAAACGCGTTACGACGGATATTCCTCAGACGCCAAGATGGCGGACGCCTCCATACATATTCCTGACACATTCTACGCTCCTTCGGGACGGTTCGTTGCATACGAATACTTTTCTTCCCCGAGACGTCTCATCCTTGAAGCCGCATGATTCACTTATTCACGCGTATCCGTCGGACGTTTATGAAGTCTCTGCCTCCTTTTTCCCTCCCCGCTAGGAAAAAGGAAGAGAAAAATCTGCTCTAAACAAGGGAGAGGAAATTCGTTATTATACGGGCGAAACGACGTCGAAAACGATGTGACGGGTGAAAGCTGTTCGATAATTGAGCTCGCGGGGGTGTCATTCGACGCGAGTTTCGGGGTTAATACTCTCGGACACGAGAGTGTTGCTGCGAGGGGTCGGCAACCTGCGGCACGCGAACCGATTTTCTATGGTTTCCTCGCGAGCGTGAAAAAAGAGGGGAAAATGAAACGAAATGAAAGAAAATAGAGGAACGAAGTGAGAGAGAGAGAGAGAGAACGAAATCGCATTGGAAAGGCACACACGCGTCAACTCGCGTGCGATCGTGTCATTTCGCGCGAACGACACACGCGCTGAAATGTAGCGACGATGTCGACCGATGATACGCAACGCGCCGTTCAGGGATTTCTAATGGAAAAACGTTCCTGAGTTGGATCGCGTTATTCTGTGTAGATGTTGCTTGTTTTATTGCTGCGTTTTCGTGCTATTTTCAGACACTTTTCTTTCGATATTCGCGAGCTTTCGCGTTCAAATTTCAAACTTCCCGCCGAATCGTCTGGATGTTGCTTGTTTTATTGTTGCGTTTTCGTGCTATTTTCAGACACGTTTCTTTCGATATTCGCGAGCTTTCGCGTTCAAATTTCAAACTTCCCGCCGAATCGTCTGTTCTTCGCTAGTTTGGGTAAAATTTCTGTTCTTTCTTTGAATAAATTTATACGTGGTTACGTATTTTGTGAACGAATAGAGGAGGTATTGCTGCGTTCTCGTGCTATTTTAACACACTTTTCTTTCGATATTCGCGAGCTTTCGCGTTCAAATTTCAAACTTCCCGCCGAATCGTCTGTTCTTCGCTAGTTTGGGTAAAATTTCTGTTCTTTCTTTGAATAAATTTATACGTGGTTACGTATTTTCTGAACGAATAGAGGAGGTATTGCTGCGTTTTCGTGCTATTTTAACACACTCTTCTTTCGATATTCGCGAGCTTTCAAACTTCCCGCCAAATCGTTCATCATTCACCACTTTGCTTAAAGTTTTCTCTCCTTCCTCTATATTTTTTCTCTATTCCTATTGAACTATCGTTCGTTTATATACATATAAAAGGTGTCTCACTTAAAGTAGGCCACCTTCTACTGTTACGAAGCAAGAAACGTATCATATACGCAGTGAAGAATATTTTTGCTTCAAGGTCACCCAAATATTTTTGCATATTGTAGTCGACATGCAAGTGCGTTTACAGCTGTATGACATGATCTTGAAATGAACTTTGACTCCCAAAATTAAAGTTGTCTTATCGTTTTTGTCTCTTTCTTCTTTTCTTACGTGAATGAGGTATACTTCGTCCTTACCTGTCGATTTTGTGTATCATTTTACGCCGTGTATTCTCTTTTTCCTGCACACATAACGAAGACGTTGAATAAAACAGGTATCGTACGTGAAAAATTTTTTTTTTGAATTTTAGGTTAGGTTCGACACATTTTACGCGAGGATTTGTACGTATAAAGACATTCTCTCTCTATGTATCCAGCACGGTGACAAAAGTTCCCGTGTAATTGGTCGTTCTTGGAAACGCGTGTTTTATCTGGCGAAAAAAAATTGAGCAATTTTACGTGCACAAAAATCATCCGAGGTACGCAAATTCGTACTGTAGATCCATATCGGAATAAACGAAGCGATTTAGCTTAATTCGCAAACGGGCACAAAGCATTTAGCCGCGGAGAATTAAAAATATCGCGTGAAATAACTCGTACACGGTATTTTCTGTTAGAATTATGGTAATAAATTAAAACATATTATTTTAATTATGAATCTTTTTTATTTTTTTATACGCGAGGAAGGCACGTCGCTATGCAATCAATCAAACAAAACATCGGCAAGACGCATTATTTTTGCCGTTACTATTACACAGACACATACTCATTTCTCCTTATAATCCAACATTTTCATTGCAATACATAATAGGAAATGTTGCGCCATTGTGTTTAATATGTTCGCGAATATTTTCCGATGTTTGTAATACCGTTGTTTATGAACAGCTGCTAGAGATATTCTCGGTATTCCTACAATATCCACCATTCAGCAACAATTTTATACGTAACAATATTGATTTCGTGATGAAACAATCGTTTCAATTCAAGCGTGATTCCCTCTTAAACAAGAAAATCCGGCTGAAAACATTTTAATTGTTATCGTTCGTTGGAAAAAAAGAATTGAAAGAAAGGTGAGAACGATGGAAAATCCTCAAACTCTGACGCCATTAAGCGATTGCAATCGATGGAATCGCATGAACCATCCGTAGTCGAGCAATCCAGGAATTACTTCGAGCTTGGATTCAGCTTCCGAACGATCTTCGACGAGATTTTCCTCGCGCGAGCTTCGTAATTAATCGACTTCTTCGGCTCGTTCTCTCCGCGCTCTTTTTTCCTCTTCTTCCTCTCTCTCTCTCTCTCTCTCTCTCTCTCTCTCTCTCTCTCTCTCTCTCTCTCTCGGTTAGCCATGCTCGACACCGACCAGATTCTGCGGAATGATATTTCGCGTTATTCACAGGCATCGATCCCATGGGACGATAAATAATCGCATTAATGATCGACGTAATCGGTGCTTGGCCGCCGTCTCGCGCGGGAAATTAATGCGAACCAGCCGCGTTCGCGTGCTCCTCAAATCGACCAACGATCTTCCACGTCAACTCCACTTTTTCAGTCCAGTCATCCGCGGCCAGCGATTACGTTGAGCAATAAAAGTACTCGCATGAAGTCATCAACCACGGTTCTGACAAGTTGAGAAGTTTTGCGAGTTGAATTCTGAACTGTTATTCGTTTTATGCTTGAAATTTGTGGCTGGTCTGTAGGTTCACGCTTGGGTCGGTATTCTTTTTTTATTTTAAGGGAGAATGTGAGAAATTATTTGAAAAGTCTATTTTTCTTTAGAATTGCGAGGGTGGAATTACTATTCTTGGAATTTTCTTTGGAAATTTTCCAAGTGAATTTGCCCACAGTGAGAGGAAAATTTAGAGAAATATTCAGAGGGTTCGTGGAAATTTCAGTTTCGTTATCTTTGCAAAGTTTCCTTGGAAATTTTCGAAATGAAGTTTTCTACACCGAAGAAATTTTCCAAAAAATATTTTCTTCACTGTGGAAGACTTAGACAAGCATTCAAAGCAACCATAGTGTCCTTCATTTTAAGCAAAAATGTGACAAATTATTTAAGCACTCTATTTTCCTTCAGAACGTTTCATCTTCCAAAACGTTCCCCCGTAAATTTCCCAAATAAAATTTCCCACACCGAGAAACATTTAGACGAGCATTCAAAGCAACATCGTCTTTCATCCTAACCAAGCATGTGACAAATTATTTAGACACTCAATTTTCCTTCAAAACGTTTCCTCTTCCCAAACTTTCCCCCGTAAATTTCCCTAATAAAATTGTCTGCAACGAGAACTATTTAGAGCAACGAAAATGGGGATTCACAAGTGATAGCGCTTATTAGCACAAGAAATTATAGTTGCAGAACTTGTTAACGAGTCACTTTAACAAATCTGCTTCTTGCGCTGTTTGTTAAGCGCTGTTCCTGGAACACGCGTCCTCCTCTTCTAACGAAGTTTGACGCGAAGAATGCGAAACAGGGATTAGAACGTGACAAGGGGCGTGCATATGCATGTAGGCAGGTAAGGGGACAAAGCATGTACATAATTCGTAACGCGTTGAGCTGACATGACGTGCACGTGTCTCAGAATGTGAACGCGGGAGGAAACATCTCAGAGGTTGCGGGATGACTGGTAACGTGGCTAATACGTAACTCGATGTAGGAGTCGTCTGATGTCCTCGTTCCGCGATACCGCTAAATTGTGCAATTCTACGGAAAATTGGGGTACGACGATTCTGGGATCGAAGGAAATCTGGTTGGAGGATCGTGAATTACTTGAGAATTCAAGGACGAAAATATATATCGGTGACTTCTCGAAGGATCTGAAGAATGCGAGGAGATTTCTAAGATTTTCAGTGGATTCGAGGAATTTGGGAATATTCAAATTTTCAGGGATTTTAGGGATACCACGGAAGATTCTAAAAGAACCGAGAGGTTTAGGAGCCTCGGAGCTCCAGAAGCCTTCAAATCTCCAGACTTTCAAGCTTTCAACTTCCTCAAAATTTTCAATTTCAAAGGCTCAACCTCGGCGATCTGAAATTTTGAAAAATTTCCCATTTCTAAGGTGGCAACTTTAACGTGAACCTCCGAATCCGGAAACTTTTAAACTTGGACCTTTAAAAAATGTCCTACTTCTGAGGTAGCGATCTCGACATCCCCGAAAAATAACATTCTCCTCCCTATTTTCAATTTCAATCTCCTCTCTGTATATTCCATTGGACGAACCTCTGCCCGCCAAGCCAAAAAATCCCAAAGATCACCGGTAATTACCGTCGCTTCGTCTAGAAGACGAACTCCCTTATCTCTCGCCCTTCATCATCATTCCCACCAAGTAGGCGTCACTTAACGCCTCAGATAACGCTGTCGACAATCTCACGAACCCGCCATTCTTCTTCTCTTTCTCCTCGATTTCACCGTGAAAGAACGGGGGAAAAAATGGAAGAACCCTTCTTGGATGATGAACCCGTGAAAACACCGGCGTTCACTCCCCTATTTCTGGAAGATCACACCGCCGTGAAATCAATTTTCACAGCTCTTAGACGCGTTGATGTGTTCGATCCAGTGGATTGGTCGAAATAATAGAACCGATAGGGGCCAGCTAGCTACCCATCGTCCACTCTATTTCACCGATGCAATGTGTAATCTTCCGGGCGAGGCATTATTTTCCCGGCGCGCACCAAACGCGAGCGGCGGAAATTCCGCGAAATCGGCTCCCGAAATGGATTACGCGGGTTTTCGGACATTGTTAGGCAGATCGATTCGCGGGTTTCATTTAAGGATCGCACTGTTCGTTCCCAGCACCGTCATCATCGTCCCTCCGTTCCCTTTTCCGCGCACACAATGACTGGATACCCTGGCCGGATGAAATAACGGTAAGCAGCGGTGGGGATTAATTAAAAAGTTAATCCCGTTGCTCGGCTACGGTATAAATTGTCCACGGGAAAAAATAATTCCACGCTGGAAATTTCTCTCTGATGTGGAGGAGAGAGAGAATAGCTCCACCGGTTTGCGTATTGTTCGTTTCGACGTGGATTAGCGGATTATCGAGCTGTGATAGAGACGAGAAGATTTTCGCGGGATCGAGGGATACTTTGCTCTTTTTGGTCTCTTTCACTTTGCGATTTTTTTGTCTCTTCTTCGGTGTATCGTTTGTACAGGATTTGCGGGGGTTTTGGAGATTTGTGGGAGGTTGAGATTGTCGAGGTGTCGAAGTTGGAATTTTTGGGGATTGTGATCGAAAGTGACGGAGACGTTGGAGAGTGATTTTAAACAAATTTAGGCTAGTTTAATAGTTTATTAGTATAATAGTTTAATAACGCAATTTAACTCCACTTTGCTCCTTCTCAAGAAAAACAAGAAAAAATACACATCTGATCCTCGAATTTCACCGTAGATCCTCACACACCTCGTTCTCTGTCATCGAGGAAAGCTCTCAACCGGATCGAAAGCTCGTTAATTTGCGTAACTAGAGATCGCAGAAGGGAACTCTTTCTCCCGGCCCGGCCCGGCAATAATTTCCCCCGGCGGTGTATATCAAAGAGATAATACTTTTCAGATGAACCGTCATGGCGTCGCGACGCGGCGGTGCGCGGCAACCGCAACGATATTCGACGTGCGTGGTCCCGTGGTCGAATTAATATCATTATTTTAAACGATTATTAAAATGATCGGATTTGGCCGTTCTACGGCCGGGGAATTGATTGGGAATTTCACGCAGTCGGCCCTCTCCGCGGTATTGAAAAGTAACCCGATAACGAGCACCGCGAAAATAATTAACAGACGTTCTCTCTCCCCCCGTGCGCTTCGCGCACGTGATCGCCATATTTCACGTTCCTTATTCAATTTAATCATTCCACGAACGTTGTAATCATTTGTGCCCGATTTTCAATCGTTACGTTTCCCATCAAGACGAGGGAATCACTCGTGTCTGTTAATTAACGCCGGGCGAAACTTAACAGATAAACAGAACGTTTTCGCATGGAAATGACTTCGCTGAGCCGATTCATTTTTCTCATCTGGACACGTGGTCTCTAATTAACATTCGTGGAAAAATGTGGTTATCGAGAATAAAGTATGAATGTGAAAAATCGTAGATCCCGTTTCGAGAGATTTATCGCTGGTCGATGAGTTCGATCGTTTAGAGCAATTATTTCGTGGCCCTTGTGGCGTTTTTATTTTTTCGGAGGGTGGAAATATCGAAGGGTGAGAGGATCATTGAAAAATTGCTCGGTTCGACGAATATTTTTGTTTCGAGAGAGCGGAGTGTGCGCGTTGGTTCGACGGAATAAATTAATCGTAAACGTGAACGCGTTTGGCCTCACACGTGTCCAGGCTGTGTAAGAGCAGCAATTATCAGCGGCATACACTGGCTCGTCTCTCCCCCTCGTATATTCGTTCCGGAAATGACACTGACCGTGCCTCGTTTCCTTCCTTCCTTCCTTCCTACCTTCGCGTGGCCTCGCATATCGCGCTTGTAAATTCGATCGGCCCATTAACACGGACCCCCGATGAACGTTTTACGACTTTCCCACCGTTCGAGGAATGGACGTTCATCGTGTTTCCTCGTTCTCTTCTCTCTCTTTCTTTCTTTCTTGGCACTCGATCAATCGAGATTTATTTTCGATGCGCACACACAAATACACTGGGAAGATTCTTCGAAATTTGTTATAATAATAATGGGAAACCGTAATGTCGATATTTATGGCAAAATATTGGGTAATAATTTGTACGTAGTAATGTATGAAATTGTTACGTATTCCCCCGTGAATGTTGCGCTTTTGTGAAGCACAATTTTACAACTTTCATTAGTCAAATGGTAACTGAGAATTGAATTATAAATTTGGGAATGGTAAACCAGGTTATTTCTTTTTAATTTAAATTACTTCGTACAGGTAGGTATTTTTTTAATTTAAATCATTTCGTATAGGTAGTTTCTTTTTCTTTCATTTAAATCATTTCATATAGGTGGTTTTGTTTTAATTTAAAACATTTCTTTTTTTTTAATTTAAATCATTTCATATGGGTGGTTTTGTTTCGGAAATTAAACGATCCCACGAATTTCGCGAAATTTTCACGATTGATAGAAACGATTTGGTTGGAAGTTACACGAATTTGGGGATGCAACGTTCGCCGAAACTCCGCTGTTGACGTCGAATCGCGTAAACATAGGTTGGCCGGGTGCTCTCCATTAAATTTCAAACAAGGCTGAAACTTTGAAGCCTTAAACGACAAACAGCCGCGCCGGGTTTCAAGGTGGAGACAAACATAACCGAACGTTTAATAATTACCTCCGCGGAGCACCGGTTCTCGAACGGCAATATCTGTTACTGGAAACGGGCGAACGAACTACTCTTGTTCGCCGTAGCAACGAGAGTAGTAGAGCCGGGTGTTTATGAAAGTATGGTTCAGATGAACTGTAACCATTCGATGTGACTCTGTCGCTTCTGAATAAAATATGAGATACGAAGGAATCTTGGGGTGTACACAGGAGATGGTTTCGTGCGATAG
The DNA here is from genome assembly GCF_001263275.1 of Habropoda laboriosa. NCBI lineage: Eukaryota > Metazoa > Arthropoda > Insecta > Hymenoptera > Apidae > Habropoda > Habropoda laboriosa. Next base: position 1,584,963 of record NW_017100857.1, read on the forward strand.
GAAACCGATAATCTGAATGTAAAGTCAGGTGTCGGAGAATTTTATGATCGAACATCTTATCAGTGATTCGAATTGAAAGAAAAGAAATGATACGGGAATGGATTCTGCGATATTGAAATTTTTTTGGACAGATCTATCGATCGTCTGTGTAAATATCAGACGGTTAATTCTTGTTTCACGGTGAATTTTATAAATGAATGTTAATGCATCGAATGAAATTTAACTCGAGTAATTGGAGGTACCAAGAACATCAGCGTGTTCTAAATTACATTGTCCTCGAAGTAATTATTTATCGGCAACAAAAGGATCGTCATCGTGAATGGCACTCGTTGAAATAATTATCCCACGGACGAGATAACGACCATTTTCGCGAATAATTTCTCTGAATCGGCGCAGCGTCTCCCACGATCGATCCTCCACGCTGAGACGGTTCGTTGAGACTCGTTTAGGGTCAGTTTCGCGTGTCACTTGATTGCTGATTACGTCGAACGGGGGTGGGATCGCTCGTTGGTATCAGTTTCTGAATCGCCTGGGCTCTGCTTGAGACTGAGAGGAGAGAAAGAGAGTGTGGAGAGACAGAGCATGGAGAGAGTGGAGAAACAGAGCATGCAAAGACAGAGCCTGGAGAGACAGAGCGTGGAGAGATGGAGCATGGAGAGACAAAGTGTGGAGAGACAGAGCGTGGAGAGACAGAGCATGGAAAGACAGAGTGTGCAGAGACAGAGCGTGAAGAGACAAAGTGTGGAGAGGCAGAGCGTGGAGAAACAGAGCGCCTGGACAGAGAGCGCGTGGAAATAGAGCGCTTGGGATAGAGAGCGCTTGGATAGAGAACGTGTGGAAATAGAGCGCTTGGATAGAGAACGTGTGGAAATAGAGCGCTTGGATAGAGAACGCGTGGCAATATAGCGCGCGGAAATAGAGCGCTTGGATAGAGAACGCGTGGAAATACAGCGCTTGGATAGAGAACGCTTGGAAATAGAACGCTTGGATAGAGATCGCGTGGAAATAGAGCGCTTGGATAGAGATCGCGTGGAAATAGAACGCTTGGATAGAGATCGCGTGGAAAGAGAGCACTTGGATAGAGAACGCGTGGAAATAGAACGCTTGGATAGAGATCGCGTGGAAATAGAGCGCTTGGATAGAGAACGCTTGGAAATAGAACGCTTGGATAGAGATCGCGTGGAAATAGAGCGCTTGGATAGAGAACGCGTGGAAATAGAACGCTTGGATAGAGAACGCTTGGATAGAGAACGCGTGGCAGTAGAGCGCTTGGATAGAGATCGCGTGGAAATAGAGCGGTTGGATAGAGAACGCGTGGAAATAGAGCGCTTGGATAGAGAACGCGTGGAAATAGAGCGCTTGGAAAGATAGAGCGTGGAAAGACAAAACGCCGAAAAACATAGCGCGTAGAGATAGAGCGTCTGGATAAAGAACGCGTGAATAGAGTGCGTGGAGAGTAAGGGAGAGAAATGTGGTAGGGGAGGGCCTACCAATTAACGCGAGCCAACGAGTGGACTTAAGTAAAATTAACGACCCGATAAGTTCTCGAGCACTTGGTACCGATATCATTTTCTCTCGTTAATACGTCCTCGAGTCGGTGGAGATCTTCAAAACTGAAAACACTTTTAATCAGCGCCGCGTAACGTAAACGTGTCGATAATGATCGTCGAAATTTCGAGGAAGCTACGACTTCCACGTTCTCCACATATTTGATCTCGGGTGAAACGCGTACTCAGGGGAGTCTTGTTGAAACTTAGGAGAGAGAAGCTACGAGTCTTTATAATTAAACAGCGAAGAGAAACACGGTTCAAGAAATTTTTCTCAACCTTTCTTCAAGCAGAAAGAACATCTCGCTTTTTATTTTTATATCGAAATATCGAGCAGCACGAATCTGATAAATGTCGAAACTCTCTTCGTATTTATAAGTTGAATTAATTCGAACGCCTCCTCCTTATTTCGAATAAAGAGTCGACAACGTCAATTACGGTCGATCGATTCGCCATTGTAAAATGGAACGCAACAAACGAATCGTCGAAAGTGTCCCTGTCGACGTTCGACAATGCACGTTAATTAGGCACACTCTTCTGATTTGGCGTAATTAAAAATATACACGTGGACAAAGCGGAAAGCGCGACGAGGACGGAGGTAGGTCGTTAACCAAACGCAATTAAAATAATTATTCTGTCGGTCATGCGAGATTCATCGTGAATAGAGATCGGCTGCAGCCGGTGTCCTTATTTCCTCGCGTGCCTATACGGTACGTCCATGTTGGAGATTAAGTGCACTTCAATCAGTATCGTTCCGGTCTTTATGGTGGTATATTGAAAAATATAATGGCGCTAGGCTAGTCTCAAGTAGCACTTACTTCGCGATTATTATATCAAGATATCACGATGAGGCGGACGAACGAGATTTTAATTTATTAATTCGACGAGTGGTCTACGTAATTTTCATTTGTACGGAAAATGTCAGGTTACACTCCTTAACTGCTGGATACTACCATTTCAAATATTCGCGTATTTCATTTAGAATAAAAACGTAAACGCCTCGCGATAAAATACAAATTAAGAAAAATCCGAAATTCTGCATAAAAATCAAATCTTCAGGAAAATTCTATATTTACATAAAAATCAACTCTTCGCAGAGTAACTCGAAACTAAAAATTCTAAATTTGCGTAAAAATCAAATGAAAAATAAAATTTCGAAATTTATGTAAAAGTAAAATCTTCACAAATTAAATCAAACGGGAAAATTCTAAATTTAAATAGAAATAGAATCTTCACAAATTGAATCAATATTGAAAATTCTAACTTTGCATGAAAAATAGAATCTTCAGAAAATAAGTGACAAGGGAAAATTCTAAATTAAAATAAAAGTAAACCAAAGTTGATTGGTCCGAAATTCGCGAAAGTATTACTTCTCCGGTTGGAAATCTCCCTGAAAAAATTGCAATAGTCGGATCTTGGCGCAAAAGGGCAGAGGGAAACGTGGAATTGATGAGAAAATCGGCATCGCCAGAGAAGGGTGTCTAGCGACGTCGCTTAATGCCGGTCGAGCGAAAAGATGATCGGAGCACGTGTCGAATGCAAGAACGCGCGTTCGACAATGCCGTCCAATCTCGGCCGCATACGTGATCGGCCTGGAATCGCTCGATAATTAGAGCTCATTGATCGGGCCGCGTTTGTTCTTGTCAGCGGGGAACATCTCCGCGAGACGTCACCGTCCGTTTGTCCAATCGTCACTTCGTATTTGCTTGATCCTTTGAAACCCTCTTACACCAAACAAAATTGATGCTCGATGAATTGAGCTTCTCATTTTGATTTCAAAATCTGACCACCTTTCAACTTTTTCATCTTTGCTAATCAGAAATGTTCGTAATTTACGGAATTAAAATTCGTATATCTTTGGCTCGTTGTTATGAGCATAAGAGACAAGGGAAAGATCGCTCGGTCACGAGAGAATTTTGGAAAATCGACCATCGAGAGTTCACTCCTCGGTAGTTTCCTGTTTTTAATTATCCAAGGAACTCATGTTTTTTCACGTTTAATTTACTTCCTCCATATTTAACAATCAATCTCTCTTCAACGTCCACGCTTATACTGCGCTATAGAGCTTTCAAACTTTCGTGTCCCAAGAAAAATTCCTTAAAAACGCTCGACCAAAGAAAAATAAAACTCATTGAAACAGTCGAATCCTCGAATTCTGCAAAGGAGAATCCTACAGAGCTTTCAAACTTTCGTGTCCCGAGAAAAATTCCTTAAACGCTCGACCAAAGAAAAATAAAACTCATTGAAACAGTCGAATCCTCGAATTCTGCAAAGGAGAATCCTACAGAGCTTTCAAACTTTCGTGTCCCGAGAAAAATTCCTTAAAAACGCTCGACCAAAGAAAAATAAAACTCATCGAAACAGTCGAATCCTCGAATCCTGCAAAGGAGAATCGCCATTTTCCCAGAGAACGGTATTCCAAACGCGAAAATTCCAACAGAAAAGAATTCGTTCGGAAGGGATTAAGAGATCAGGTTGGTTTTTTTTGGGCGACATTAGGAACCGCGAATTAGCGATGGAGGTAAACGAGGTGAATAAACAGGCCCGTGGATGGTGAAACAATGGGGGCGAACAGGACGGAAAATATCATCGGTAGATTAAAGAAGACAAAGAGTCCATTTCGCGGCCATATATCGTCGCGCAGACCGGACAGGATGATTTATGTATTAAAAAAGAATTGGAAAATCGATCGACCATTAGCGCACACAGGCTGGAAATATTATCGCGACACGTGTTGCCAGGAAAGATGAGAAAATGAAAATGTTTCCCGTGCAAATTGATCGCCGCCGCTCCACTCGATTTTACATATATATATGCATATTCACCGTGTCACCGAAACGTGAACACGAAATAATTTCGTATAAACACGGTACCACGGTTTATATAAAGCGCGAAACAGTCGCGTAAACGCAATTTCATGAACGCCCTCGGTGAACACCATGGACCGTTAGCGGTTTTCCTTGTACTCTGTCGGAAATTCTAACTATATTCTGGTCCCTTGTGCGTGGTTACGAGTGAATTTACGATCTCTCAAGTATTTTTGTCGTTTTTAATCATTATTTCGGCCGTAGTTGCTCGAGACTGTGAAAGCCTTTCGAGAGACGAAGATTCATAAGGTGGGTTTCACTTGGATCTGTGGGAATCCTCGGTTTCAATGAAATTGCTATGGAAATAGGTGAAATCATCGCTGACACACAAATCTGTCGTTAGTGAAAATTTTCAATTTTGTCAGAAAATATTTCGGAATTCCTAAGTTTCAAGATATTGCAAATGAGTGTTTCTCGAGCGTAAATGCGACACTTTAGGGATACCCAGTAGCCGTAGACGAGACACAAATCTATAGTTAGCGAAAATCTTCAATTTTATGGTAGAACATATCTCGAAATTCCCGTGTTTCAAGCTAATACAATTGAACATTTTTCGAGTGCAAATGCGACATTTTAGGGTCACCCTGTATCGATTCGTTGAGTGGGAGACGAAGCCCGAATCTGTAGATAGCGAAAATTTTCAATTTTATAATAAAAAGTACCTTGAAATTCCCACGTTTCAAGCTGCTGCAAATGAGTATTTTTCGAGTGCAAATGCGACACTTTAGGGACATCCGGTAGCGATTCGTCGAGCCGGAGACGAATGAATGTTTAAACGGAGACGCGCGAGCGTTAATGATTTCAGATCGATGCAGTCGTGTTTGCGGGATTATTAAGCTGCTGATTAATCGCGTCAGCAGCGTAAATGATTGTTATTAGACAATGAGACGAGCCATCTGACAAGATTGATTGTTGCCACGAACGGTACGCTGAACCGGTGAACGATCGACCATTGTTATCGACGCCGTGGACTGCATTGTATTCTGCCTATCGTTGAG
>NW_017100857.1:1596547-1599533 GCF_001263275.1 Habropoda laboriosa
CGTACAAACGCCTCGCGATAAAATACAAATTAAGAAAAATCCGAAATTCTGCATAAAAATCAAATCTTCAGGAAAATTCTATATTTACATAAAAATCAACTCTTCGCAGAGTAACTCGAAACTAAAAATTCTAAATTTGCGTAAAAATCAAATGAAAAATAAAATTTCGAAATTTATGTAAAAGTAAAATCTTCACAAATTAAATCAAACGGGAAAATTCTAAATTTAAATAGAAATAGAATCTTCACAAATTGAATCAATATTGAAAATTCTAACTTTGCATGAAAAATAGAATCTTCAGAAAATAAGTGACAAGGGAAAATTCTAAATTAAAATAAAAGTAAACCAAAGTTGATTGGTCCGAAATTCGCGAAAGTATTACTCCTCCGGTTGGAAATCTCCCCGAAAAAATTGCAATAGTCGGATCTTGGCGCAAAAGGGCAGAGGGAAACGTGGAATTGATGAGAAAATCGGCATCGCGAGAGAAGGGTGTCTAGCGACGTCGCTTAATGCCGGTCGAGCGAAAAGATGATCGGAGCACGTGTCGAATGCAAGAACGCGCGTTCGACAATGCCGTCCAATCTCGGCCGCATACGTGATCGGCCTGGAATCGCTCGATAATTAGAGCTCATTGATCGGGCCGCGTTTGTTCTTGTCAGCGGGGAACATCTCCGCGAGACGTCACCGTCCGTTTGTCCAATCGTCACTTCGTATTTGCTTGATCCTTTGAAACCCTCTTACACCAAACAAAATTGATGCTCGATGAATTGAGCTTCTCATTTTGATTTCAAAATCTGACCACCTTTCAACTTTTTCATCTTTGCTAATCAGAAATGTTCGTAATTTACGGAATTAAAATTCGTATATCTTTGGCTCGTTGTTATGAGCATAAGAGACAAGGGAAAGATCGCTCGGTCGCGAGAGAATTTTGGAAAATCGACCATCGAGAGTTCACTCCTCGGTAGTTTCCTGTTTTTAATTATCCAAGGAACTCATGTTTTTTCACGTTTAATTTACTTCCTCCATATTTAACAATCAATCTCTCTTCAACGTCCACGCTTATACTGCGCTATAGAGCTTTCAAACTTTCGTGTCCCAAGAAAAATTCCTTAAAAACGCTCGACCAAAGAAAAATAAAACTCATTGAAACAGTCGAATCCTCGAATTCTGCAAAGGAGAATCCTACAGAGCTTTCAAACTTTCGTGTCCCGAGAAAAATTCCTTAAAAACGCTCGACCAAAGAAAAATAAAACTCATCGAAACAGTCGAATCCTCGAATTTTGCAAAGGAGAATCCTACAGAGCTTTCAAACTTTCGTGTCCCGAGAAAAATTCCTTAAACGCTCGACCAAAGAAAAATAAAACTCATTGAAACAGTCGAATCCTCGAATTCTGCAAAGGAGAATCCTACAGAGCTTTCAAACTTTCGTGTCCTGAGAAAAATTTCTTAAACGCTCGACCAAAGAAAAATAAAACTCATCGAAACAGTCGAATCCTCGAATCCTGCAAAGGAGAATCGCCATTTTCCCAGAGAACGGTATTCCAAACGCGAAAATTCCAACAGAAAAGAATTCGTTCGGAAGGGATTAAGAGATCAGGTTGGTTTTTTTTGGGCGACATTAGGAACCGCGAATTAGCGATGGAGGTAAACGAGGTGAATAAACAGGCCCGTGGATGGTGAAACAATGGGGGTGAACAGGACGGAAAATATCATCGGTAGATTAAAGAAGACAAAGAGTCCATTTCGCGGCCATATATCGTCGCGCAGACCGGACAGGATGATTTATGTATTAAAAAAGAATTGGAAAATCGATCGACCATTAGCGCACACAGGCTGGAAATATTATCGCGACACGTGTTGCCAGGAAAGATGAGAAAATGAAAATGTTTCCCGTGCAAATTGATCGCCGCCGCTCCACTCGATTTTACATATATATATGCATATTCACCATGTCACCGAAACGTGAACACGAAATAATTTCGTATAAACACGGTACCACGGTTTATATAAAGCGCGAAACAGTCGCGTAAACGCAATTTCATGAACGCCCTCGGTGAACACCATGGACCGTTAGCGGTTTTCCTTGTACTCTGTCGGAAATTCTAACTATATTCTGGTCCCTTGTGCGTGGTTACGAGTGAATTTACGATCTCTCAAGTATTTTTGTCGTTTTTAATCATTATTTCGGCCGTAGTTGCTCGAGACTGTGAAAGCCTTTCGAGAGACGAAGATTCATAAGGTGGGTTTCACTTGGATCTGTGGGAATCCTCGGTTTCAATGAAATTGCTATGGAAATAGGTGAAATCATCGCTGACAAACAAATCTGTCGTTAGTGAAAATTTTCAATTTTGTCAGAAAATATTTCGGAATTCCTAAGTTTCAAGATATTGCAAATGAGTGTTTCTCGAGCGTAAATGCGACACTTTAGGGATACCCAGTAGCCGTAGACGAGACACAAATCTATAGTTAGCGAAAATCTTCAATTTTATGGTAGAACATATCTCGAAATTCCCGTGTTTCAAGCTAATACAATTGAACATTTTTCGAGTGCAAATGCGACATTTTAGGGTCACCCTGTATCGATTCGTTGAGTGGGAGACGAAGCCCGAATCTGTAGATAGCGAAAATTTTCAATTTTATAATAAAAAGTACCTTGAAATTCCCACGTTTCAAGCTGCTGCAAATGAGTATTTTTCGAGTGCAAATGCGACACTTTAGGGACATCCGGTAGCGATTCGTCGAGCCGGAGACGAATGAATGTTTAAACGGAGACGCGCGAGCGTTAATGATTTCAGATCGATGCAGTCGTGTTTGCGGGATTATTAAGCTGCTGATTAATCGCGTCAGCAGCGTAAATGATTGTTATTAGACAATGAGACGAGCCATCTGACAAGATTGATTGTTGCCACGAACGGTACGCTGAACCGGTGAACGATCGACCATTGTTATCGACGCCGTGGACTGCATTGTATTCTGCCTATCGTTG
>NW_017100857.1:1599574-1601186 GCF_001263275.1 Habropoda laboriosa
AAAATTCAATCTAACCGTTGTAAATGACTCCATGAGCGTTAATTAATTTCGGCATCGTTGAAAGCTGACGCGTCGAATCGAATTTTGTTGACTTTCACGCTCGCGCTTGTATCCTTTGTTTTCCCGCGGCTTTTCCATATTTGCTGAAAAACCATGATGAAAAAGTTATGATACATGCCAGAATGTGATCCATCGAATTCTTGTTTGTTCGATGAAATTCGATTTGTTGTTGGTAGTCTGTCGTAATTCGTTTTATAGAAGAATTCCTCGCGTCTCTGAAACTTACATAAATTCTCAATATGATAAAATTCAGAAAAATACCTTACACTTCTGAAAGTTACATAAATTCTCAGTATGATAAAATTCAGAGGAATTCCTCACGCCTCTGAAAGTCCCAAAAATTCTCAATATGACAAAATTCACAAGAATTCATTTCACAGAGAAATTCCTCACGCCTCTGAAAGTTCCAAAAATTCTCAATATGACAAATTCAGAAGAATTCATTTTCAGAGGAATTTCTCACACCCCACAGATTCCCAAAAATTCTCAATTCGACAAAATCCACAAGAATTCATTTCACGCAAGAACTCCAGAGATCACAAAAATTCTCAGTACCACAAAATCCCCAAGAATACCCCTCTTCCACCCAGTAATTAACACCCAAAAAATTCTCCATCCACAAACATCGTGAAAGCGGGGTAACACGTTAGGTACCCCATCGCCAAAGCCGCAGAAACAAACCCTCGAGGAGGGAAAGGCGAGGATCGTGAGCGCGGTAACGGGGAATAAAGGAGGCAGCAAGCGGTCGTTTCTTTCGTCTCCCGATAAAACGGATCGCCCGTACGTCCGTATAGAACGCAATAAAGTGCACGAAACAAGCGGTGTCAGCATCGATCACTCTCTTGTAGCCGCCCGATAAAATCGACTCTTCTCGCAAAAAGCTTCGAAGGAGGAGGAGTAGCTTGTCGGATCTGCTTACAACCACCTTGACGCGACGTCCTGTCCACGTGACTGCCGCCAATTTCGACCAGAGCCAGTCCACCCTCTTCCTCCTTCTCTCAAACCCTTCGTTGCTTCGCTCTAGACGAAACATCGTGGTGCAACAACCGCTTTCGAAGGGTGCAGAATCGATCTGCGATTAACGGGCTGCCGGGCTAAAAAGATTATCGTATCGCGTGTTGACTAAGAGACAGTCGAGGTTGCGAGAGAGGAGGGATGGTTTTTGGGCGAAATAGGTAGAGAGGAAGGATGAGAGAAGGAGGGTCGTATCGTCATCCGGAGGCTCGTCGAGGCAGAAAATTGCAGCGACGTCGTCGTTCGTTGGTTCGTTCGCTACCTGGATTTATTCCACGCAATTACCGCGATAAGGGGCTGCTTTAATAATCGTTCGTTAATCGTCACTCCCTTCTCCTTTCCGTCCTCCCTCAAAGCTCCCTCGACGAGGAATCCCGTGGCCGCGATCTTATCGCCTGATGAACGACGCGCGGATGGTGTTTAGACGTTTTCGAGCTTGTCCACGGTGACGAATGGCGACACGTTACCTGACGTCTCGTTTCGGCCTCGATTCCTCCCTTGATTGCGGATATCTTCGCCCTGGATCGCGGGTTAAATC
>NW_017100857.1:1601219-1609348 GCF_001263275.1 Habropoda laboriosa
GTTGTAATTAGTAACAGTTGTTAGTGGAATTATATGGAAGTTCTGGTTAAATGGAGCTTTCTAAACGTTGCTGTGCGGAAAGGTATAGTCGGTGGAAGAAATATAGAGGTCGTAAATTGAAACGTTGAAAACTGGCTTGTGACATTTAAAATTTTTCCTTCGAGACTAAAAATCAATGCTAAGACATAATTCGTTTGGCTTTCATTGAGATTTTAGGATCCTTATTTTCTCAAGTTTCTGTCAATTTTCTTGTCTACAGCCTCAATATCTAAACTTTAACTTTGACACCTATTATACACTGATGTACTCGAAAACGAAGAAACATTATTCTTCATTTTCGACTTACCTTTTCACGTAGATTCACCTCCTTGTGGCTTCTACCATCAGATTTGTGACACCCTGTATTTCTTCCACCGACTATACCATGTACCACGCTGCAGTTCTTCCTACAGCAGATTTTAGAAATGTCCTTGTATATTTCAGTACATCCCACTGTACAGTAACTATTGGAACACTCTGTATAAATCTTTGAAAATTTCTCACTTTGTACAAGTGTCGACTTACACAAACTTGAATCAAACATTTTCTCTCGTTGCTCTTTACTTAAACGTAAAATGAGTATTGGTCGGTAAGTATAGTCGGTGAAAGCGATACTCGCTGAATCGGACTGTACAATTGACTCACACTGTATACAGAGTTTAAGAGGGTGAATTGGAAGGTTCTCGTAGCGTAAGATGGAAATGCGGTTAATACGGGCTTACGTAATTAAAATAAATTCATTAGGGAGCATTTACACGTGTACCGTTTTAATAAAGGCACATAGACATCGGTGGTGCAAATATTTGTCACGAAGCCGGAGTCGACTGAGCCGTGCACGGTTCAAGGATCCGCGGTTTCCGCGATTTAGAGAGACACGTTGGAGTTCCTAATTACTTTTGCAGTAATGAAAATTGTCACGGCGACGCACAGTTGTGCTATTTCTCGAAAATCTGGCGAAAATTCAATTTTCGATGTGTATAGCAGCTTTTTACTACTATAAGCACATTCGTTGTATATAAAATCGATGCACTAAATTCCGCTTGAATTTTTGTTCCCAGTTTCCTGATATACTGTCCGTCAAAGTTGACAAATTTCATACTTTTTAATGTCTGGAAAATTGGAGCATGTTTAACGCATCAAAGAAAGTTTATCTTAAAAAAATTCACACGTAAAACATTTCACCAATAAAGTAGGTGTTACGAACATAAACAGAGTAAAGTATCTTTAATTGCCTTGGCTGATTTTCAATATTTCGTTGGTTCATTTTCAAACTCGAACAATTTCAATTTCATTGGCCAAATTTAAATACTGCTTATATTAATGGCATTGGCTGAGCTCAAATTTCCAATCTTTGACTGGTTAATTTTCAAACTCGCACTGTTTGACTTTGGCCGAATTTTCTTTCCGATTCGAAGCCAGACTTTCCGGGATAAAAGTCAGCGGTGTATAATTGATCAGAGAGAAATAACGAATCTAAATCTGTATATATAGCCGAAGGAGAATTAATATGGTAAATAAACAAAAATTGCGTAATTTAAAAAAGGAAATACCGCGCGCGTTAAAGAAATTGATTGGCGTGTCGTGGAAAATGGAAAGTTGAATGGTATATTGAAAATTTCTCCGATAATTTTTTTATTTTCCCCTTCATTACCAGATTGATATTACATTAAAAAAAAAAAAGAGACACGAGGAAGTGGGAGGAAAGTCGGAGAGCGCATTCCGACGATAAATTAAATTCGAAGCGTGAAATCGTCGAAACTACCAACCGGACTCCCCCCCCCGTTCGATTTCCATTTCATATTAGTTTTTCTAGTATTTGTTTACCTCTCCTGCTGGCTTCCACGAGGTGACGCAACGCGATTGTAATTTTAATTAACGTCGACAGAGCGCGGCGTGAGATCGTTGCGAGTGTAAATTTCCCAGCGAATTTCTAGCGAGCTTACGCCATCGAAAATTCATTTTCCAGATGTATCAATGGAATGGCCGATGAAACTTTCAATTACCGATCATCGAGAGATTGCTCGCCACGACGAACAATCCCAAGCTCGATTTGGCGAATACGAAGAAACAGAAGCTGGTTTTGTCTTTCCGTTTGCAAGAGGAAACGAATGTTCGTGACATGGAGAACGTTATCTTTCGGTCCTGTGTCGTTGAAAAAATGATCAAGAAGAGCTTCGATATCTGGATTAAAAATCCAATTTACAAAAATTCCAATACTTGTCAGAGAATTCCAAGAACATCTAAGATTACGAGTACTCTAGAGAGCTCTAGAGATCTAGAGGCTGAAATTCTGCGAGCTCTAGAATTCTCAGAATCCTCAAAACTATGTCGATTTTTACAGAACACTACGGTCGTCCAACAAGGAAAACAGTTCAATTGCAATCGATTTAACGTGAATGTAAATTTAATTTCGTTCCAACTTAAGAAAAATCCTTCCTGAAGAGGTTAAAATCTGGTGTACCTTCTTTTTGTGAAAATGATAGTCGGAAGAATAAGGAAGTAGAAGGATTAATTACAGACCTCGTGAAAATGCACTTCTGTTTATTTCCTGGATGGACTTTAAAGCAGTAAGGATTCGTCAGATTGGTTGAACCGTAGACAGCGGTGATCTAGAGCACCAGATTTAAAGATGGAGGGCTCAATTGGTGGACCACTCGTCTAGAAAATGAAAGATTCAACCGTGGAACCTCTGGCCCAGAGAGAGAGTCAATCTCCTAATTTCTTTTCCCCTTACATTTTCAATCTCATCTCGTTTGCTATCCTGGCCGCATCTCGGGCTTCGAAAAATCCATCCACCTTTTCAATACCGTGTTTCGTCTTCGCTGACATCTGGATTTATCTCCGACACTCCGGATAAACAAGCAGAAAAAAAAAAGAAAAAAGAAACTATCCACGTCGAGGAATGAAAACATCTCGACACTCTCGCTCTTACGACCGGAATCGATAATGAAAGAGGGAAAAGAGGAGAGAGAAATAAAACGCCTTGTGAACGTGAGAAAAGGGTGAAAGAAGAAAACAGTGCAACGTAACGAGGCAAAATGTAATAATCGGCGAAATGTAACGGGCGAGTAATTTCATGAAAACACTTAAAAAAAAAAAAAAGGAGACAAGAAAGAGAGAGAAAAGGTGTATAGTAGAAACTAACAATGTCAAACGCTAATTGGATCCGGCGAATACGAAAGTATCGAGCCAGAAAGTATTAAGCAACCGACGAGTGCACTCGCGCTCCTCTCGAACGCGCGGGGGCCAAGTATTAGGGTTGTTACTTATCCTCACGTAGCACAGTGTGAGCCGTTGGGGGATCGTGTAACGTGGTTTCACCCGCGTCGTTCCTGTTATACGCCGCGATATCTTGCCTTGAAACACGTTACGTCAGCGAGATATTTACGCGGGCAAAGTTGCGTGTACGTGACTAGGGACGTTGCGTCACACGCAGCCGATGAATTACACGCTGCTCCAGGTGGTTTTCATGCTCGATGGAAATTCGAGGAATGGAAATTGCTGGAATTGTTCCAGAATGGAAAGTGGAGCGATCGGAAGGTGTTTCGATGGAATTTGGGGATTGAATTTTGACAGCTTTAGTGTTTCTGTGAAAATCGACGGAGTTTTGAGGGTTCTGAGAATTCTAGAGTTCGCGGAATTTCAGCCTCTAGATCTCTAGAGTTCTCTAGAGTTCTCGGAATGTTAGATGTTCTTGGAATCCTCTGACAAATATCGGAGATCTCTAGAATTCTCAGTACTCTATATTCTCAGGGACCTTTGAATACTTCCTAGAATAGTTTCTAGAGCATTGGAGCTCTATAAGTTCCTCAAAGCCGTTACTATTCCTGAGATCCTCAGATTTTCTTTTATTCTGAAAATCTCAGAGATTTCTAGAGGCCTCAGTAACCTATATTCTCACGATCCTTGGAATTCCTAAAGTTTCTAGAGCTTCGAAGCTCTATAAATTCCTCAAAGCCCTTAATATTCCTGAGATCCTCAGAATCCTCAGATTTTCTCTTATTCTCAAAATTTGAGAGATCTCTAGAGGTCCCCTTAACCTATATTCTCACGATGTTTGAAATTCCTAAGTTTTCTAGAGCTCTGAATCTTTATGAGTTGCTCAAGGCCTTCAATTTTGCTGAGATCCCCAAAATTCTCGATGCTTTCTAGAATTCTGAGAATTATCAATAATTCCTGGAATTCTCAGAATTCTCACCTAATATCTCTGCCATCTCTAGAGACCTCTAGAGTTCTGAGAATCATCGATAATTTCTGGAATGCTCAGAATTCTCACCTAATATCTCTGGCATCTCTAGAGATCTCTAGAGTCCCCCACACTCTCAGAATCCTCAGAATTCCTACAGTTTCTAGAGCTGACTCTCCCTAACTCTCAATATTCTCCAGAATTCTAAAAATTCTCAATATCTCTAGAATCTTAAGAATTCCCAATAGAGCTCTCAGCGCCCTCGTTATTCACAAAGATTCCTCAAGCTCTCCTAGCATACGTATCAATTCCCCTGAATTCTCAGCAATAATAACTCCGCGAAAACCATGAGATCATTGCCCTACGTACATATAATCGAGTCTGAACACGGTATATCGTGAACAATAGTAAAGCTAAACAAATGAAAGTATCATTGTTGGATGCTGTAGGTGGTACGGTACTTCCTTGCGCATGCAATCGAAATTTCGAGAGTGCTCGAGTATTCCGCGAATAACGCGCTCGTAGAGCCGAACTCGGTCGCGACGCGTTTAATACTCTGTGATATATGCACACATTCACGATGGGCTAGCATAATATCGCGCGATTATGCTGCGGCTGCAGTAACAATAACATTCAACGGCAAAGATGAAGGCGCAAACCGGGAATATAATAACGATATCGGCCAGGTTATGTAACACCGACAGTTATTAATTGAGATAAATTAACAACGACCGGACCGCCCTGTCGTTACGTTTTCGCGCGACCGCGGCTAACAGTTATTGATTGCGGCGAAATCTGCTTATAAACCCAAGCGAATCACTCTGCCCAGTATTCGAGTCCCATTTGTTACGTCGCCATTGTTCTACTTTTATTTTTTTCCCCTGTTTCGACGTCATTTTCTTCTCCTTCTTTTCGTTTTTTAGTACACAGAGTAAAGGTGAGCTTTTCTCTTTTTTTAGATTTTTGCTTTAGAATTTTTGAAGCCAAGTGCAGTGAAATCTATTTGTTTATTTATTTAACGAGGCGAATCCTTTGGTGGGGAAAAATGGAAATCTTCTGGGGAGACACAAAGTATGATAAATAAAATAGAAAAGAAACACACCGGTATAATGTCAAAGTTACCGAAGAGAGAAAATTAATGTATAAATAATAAGAAAGAAATGAACGAAAGGGAAAATTAAATTTGCCATAAAGTGTCTAATCAGAACGAACGCAAAGTTGATTAGAACACATCGTTCCACCGATAAAAATTCGCGAATCTATGAAAATCACATCAGTCCACGGCAATTATCCGCCGTTAAATAATTACACCTGCTTAAAGGAACTTTTATCATTCTTTACTCCCCATCGCCGCAGTTCATCCACTTTTTCCTCCCTCTTCCTCGAAGTCACTTTTGCTTCGACGTCACGTCCAAGGGTTGTCGGAAGTTGCTCGAGTCGCGAAGAAAAACGTCCCAGCTGCCGGGAGTCTATAATTTTTGTCAAGGTTGCACCGAGTTTAGGTCCGTTTTTCACACGGCGCGAGGCTCCGGCTAGTCATTAACGTTCAATAACTCGCCGGTAATTAATAATTAACGACGGCGACGCTCCTTGGGGAGGATACGCTCGACAAAGCCTATCCATCGAGCGGCAGACACGCCGTGCGCCTGTTATAATTGGATACCGAGCGCAGACTGCGCTCGAAACGGCCCTCCCAGCGCTTGATCGTTCGCCTGGAAAACGGCCTTATCAGTTCGCCTGGTCGATCTTGGCCTTGAAGGCGGGATTTTTCGGATAATTGTGGTTTCGTGGCTGGTACGTCGATCTTTCACACTTTTCGGTGAAGAAGGAGTGGTGATAAGATGGTTTACGAGGGTGGTTTTTGGTGATTAATTGGGGGGAAGTTGGGAATTTGAAAATTTAGGAAAAGAGACATTTTTGTGCTTCGAGACTTTGTTGTTGACTAGAAAATTGTGATTTTTGGGATTGAGATGATAGTTGATAGCAGTGTTCATTTAAATTTGTTGGTTTAGGGTAGTTTGGTAACTCGTTAATTATGGGGAAATTATTAATTTGAGAATGTGGGAAAATGGTCATTTTTCTGTTTCAAGATTCCATTGTGGATTCTAAAATTGCGATTTTTGTTATTGAAACGATTACTGGCAGAATTTCTTACTTAAATTCGCCGATTTACTGTACTGATTTAACGATACAATATTAATTATGGAAAAATGATTAATTTGAAAATACAGAAAAATGGACATTCCTCTACTTTAAGATTTCATTATGGATTTAAAAATTGTAATTTTGGAGATTATTGGCAGCGTTTCTTACTCTACTAGGCTACCTTAATAATTCAATACCAATTATGGGAAAATTATTAATTTGCAAGCACGGAAAAATGGACATTCCTGTTTTAAGGTTCCATTATAAATTTAAAAATTGTGCTTCTTGAAATTAAAATAATCGTCGACAGCTCTCATTTAAGAAAGAGAAAAAATGCAAGAAAATTTATCAAAGAATAATTAAAAAAAAAAAAACAGAAGATAATTCGAGAAGAAAAGGGTTAAAACAGAGTCCTATGAGATTATTTTACATTTCACTTATTATTAAACATTTCCAGACGAAATTGGAGCGATAAATTGTGAGGATCGGGCAGCATGGATATTTTCTGAAATTATAAGGGCGAGGACTTTATCATAGATCGGTTTTAATTCCAAGAATTTACGGCATGATTGGCTATAAGTTTTCGATAAGAGGGCCGTTCAATTAAATTTAATTGAAACCCCTCGAGTATCGTTCGTTTATCAACAGCCGTACCTTCTCATTCGGCGTGGCTGATCAAAATGCAAAGCCATTTTATAAAATTATGATTTCATTGTTTCCAACAGAGCTGCGGAGTACGCTTTACAACGCGTGCACGCTATCGACCGCCGGGGATATTAGTTTCTACCCTTTAAAGCTGCCGCTTTCAAAGGGATGCTGTCTGTGGAGATTGTTAATTGTGACTCGAACCGGTGAAACTCCAAAGGAGTAATGCCGTATTATTATTACTCGCTGATTTTATTAGTTTGCGCATCCGAGATTCTGTGAACGAGATCAAATTCAGATTCGATCGATCGAGTAATTTCGTAGAAAACCGTGGACAAAAAAATGACGGTACAGTTATAACTATGCGGATAAGCAGGATCGATATCAGGTATCGAATTCCTCTCGAATTGAACGCTATCAGCGTTAAATTTCTCCGGCTGCAAATTGTCAACATCGAGTTTCACCGGGTTTTAAATTGACCAGTGTTCGATTTCCGCGGAAATTTTTCCAAATGTCGAATCTGCGTTAAATTGAAAAGTTTGCCGAATTTTTCAACTCTCTAGAATTTCCAAATTTGGTACAAACTATCTGCCGCTTTTTCACTTCTGAATTTCTGGAATATACAGTTCTTTTTTTAAACTATCTGTCGATTTTCAACAGTCAGATTTGCAAACTCCTCATTTTTCTGAAATTATTCGATTTACAATTGTCGATTTTCTTCATTTTTTCCTGCCTTCTCGTTCTCCAAATTTTGAAATTTTCAATTTTTCTGAGGCTCCATATTCTTCTTAGTTTGCACCTCCATTTTGTTTATTTTTCTCTGCTCTCACTTTCAAGTTTGCAAATTTCCCGAAACAATCTCGATTTTCCCGAAACCCCAATTCTCCATTTTCTTGAAATCGTCTCTGACATTCCAACTAATTATTTTCTACTGTCTCAAAATTTTGTCTTTCTCAATTTTTCTGAAACCACATATTCTCCTCCTCACGTTGCCCTAAATTTTAAAAAAAATTTTTCTCCGCTCCCACTTTCAAGTGTCCAATTCCCCCCAAACCATCTCTCACCCTCCACCTCTCAAATTTCCAAATTCCCAATTCCCCTTGAAGCACCTCTC
>NW_017100857.1:1609416-1615606 GCF_001263275.1 Habropoda laboriosa
CTCCGAATTTTTTCCAAACCAACTTCCACTTTCCAACTCTCAAATTCCCAAACTCCCGATCCACCACGAACCATCTCCCACCCTCCGACCCTCGAACTTTCCATTCTCCGGCATAATTTTTCCATCTAGCAAAACTCTACACACTTACCTACACCGCTCCACGTGAGAAATCACGATCTTCAGCCGCGAATTCGGATCGATTCTCTTTATCACAGGAAAACGTCGCCGTACGATTGTAACAGGTGGAACGTAAACTTCGTACTTAGCGTCTGGTAAATATTTGACCATGGCTGTAGCCGGCGGATACGTGGACGTTGGCCGACTTAGTCCTTGCTAGCAGAGGAACAACTAGCGCCACGCTGGACCGTACTCGCTTCTCACGCTCCTCTCTCCACTAATCGAATTCCCGCCGAATCGAAATCAGTGTCAAATACCCATAAACGCGACATAACGGTTTAACGTATACACGCAACACCGTCCCTTGTCCGTTGGAGCCGATCGATGGAACAACGTGGCCTGGTATCCTGCCACGAAATCGATACCGTTCGATCATTGTGAGGAATCAGCCGGTGTTTCGAGATCGTTTGCTTTCCAGCATGCTTCGCGGAGCAGTATTGCTGTCTGTTGGAATGCGAACGTGTTTTTAGCGTCATTTGTAAGTTGTTGAACGGAGGTTGGAGTTTATGGTGGAATTTCTGACGATTAAATTAGCTTTTTTGGTCGAGTTGGAGTTTTGGTCGGAGATACGAGAGATGGAAAATTAGAGGAATTTTTGGGATGTAATTGGGTGTGCAGTTTTGAGGTGGATGAGGTTACACTGGGTTATGCGAAGCTTCGAGCTTTTCTGGTTATGTGTGTGTGTGTGGTATGATGTTTCAGTTACTTATTTAAGTCGAAGTAGTGTACCGAATATATAAAAATTGTGTCACTTTCTGTTTTAAGTATAGGAGACCATTGATTATGATAATTAAGAATTCACTCTTTTCAGTAATTAAGTGAATATCGTAATATTAATAATGTAATATAATAATTAATATTGTTAGTAAATGGTAATTAAATATTATTTAATTATCATAATTCACTGTATTCTATTCAGGATACGTTGGTGGTTTTTGTTAGACACTCATTTCAGTCCACTGTCTTTAAAAAACTAGGGTAACGAAGTTGTATAATACTACTTTTAACTAAAATATCATTTCTTTCTTCATAAAGATTACACGAAATAACGAGATGCACAGAAGTTTTTAATTTTCGTAACAGAACTTCTCTTCACACTAAAAAGGAGATAATTTCGAAGACCAGAAAATAAGTATTTCATAAAAGAAAACTTTTCTCTGGGATGCATATAGCAACCGAGCAAGTATACTACGAGACAGCTGTCATGATCTGTCGGTACACCTCATTTTCCTCGATGTTTGCTGGATCCCGCCAGTTCGAGTCGCAGCAGCCGCGATTTTAACGATTCACAACATTTTCCACGCAGGAGAACGAGTGTTCTGGTGTTTCCGGCTGCTTTTTACACTCGCATTATCGCGTCATAATCCAGGTCGAGTGCTGACATTAAGGCGAACGAGAAGTTTACGATCCACCTGTTTCTTCACTTTCAAGTGGAGCCTCGAACCTTCGTTTTCGGCTGCCTACAGGTGCAACCGTGTCAGATTTCCATTTTGAAAATAATATACTACTGTAAAGTGAATATCTCTTTCAGTTTTGACGGTAGAGAAAATACTTTCAAATAATGTGCTGCTCTAAAGTTAATATTCCCTTCAATTGCGATGGTAGCAAAAATACTTCAAGTGCAATTTGAATGGTATCGAAGGACCTATGCGCTGTAAAGAATATTTTTGTCGCAAGGTCACTCTTTTAGAGTTTTCAAGATCCCAATTTTTTTGTTTTCGTTAATTTTTGTTTTTTGCATACTGTATTACACTTGAAATTAAAATGCGTGAGCTTGAGGGGACCTTTGACTCCCAAAATTAGAGTTAAGCGTGAAATTTAATTCCATGAAGTTCTCAAGCTTCCACTCTTTGGTACCACTCATATTGCATTTCAAATATTTTTTTTATCATTTACTGTGCTTGGCCGAGACATTCGGTATACGAAACAACGATAACGCGTTCAGAGATCCATTTCTTGCAGATTTCTTCACTCCCAAAATTAGAGTCAATTGTGAATTTTAATTCCATGGAGATCTCAAGCTTCCACTCTTTGGTACCAGCGCAAATTGCACCTAAAATATTTTTCTAACGTCGACTTCGTTTGGCCGAGACACTCGGTATACGAAACAACGATAACGCGTTCAGAGATCCATTTCTTGCAGATTTCTTCACTCCCAAAATTAGAGTCAATTGTGAATTTTAATTCCATGGAGATCTCAAGCTTCCACTCTTTGGTACCAGCGCAAATTGCACCTAAAATATTTTTCTAACGTCGACTTCGTTTGGCCGAGACACTCGGTATACGAAACAACGATAACGCGTTCAGAGATCCATATCTTGAAATTTTCTTTGACTCTCAAAATTAGAATCAATCGCGAAATTTAATTCCATGGAGATCTCAAGCTTCCACACTTCGATACCATCGCAAATTGCATCTAAAATATTTTTTCTATAATCACCTTCATTTCTGAGACACTCAGTGTACGAAACAACGATAACGCGTTCAGAGATCCATATCTTGAAATTTTCTTTGACTCCCAAAATTAGAATCAATCGCGAAATTTAATTCCATGGAGATCTCAAGCTTGAAAATTGCATCCAAAATATTTTCCTATCATCACAATTTAAACAAAACACCCTGTATACTTACGAAACAACGACAATGACCACAACCTTCGCAATACCCATTCAATCTCATCCCTCTTTCTCGTCACAATCGACCGATAGAGCCCGCGCGATGAAATTCACCGTATAATACTTTCCAGCTTTCGCATGCAATTGAAAGAACGAAGGGAGGATGGATGGAACCAATCGAACAGATGCAGATAACGCCGATCTTTCCTGTCTGTGCTTTAACGAACTCATAATAACCCGAGAGACTTGCGTAAGAATAAAGAGGGACGACGACGAGGAGGCGGTCCGGAAGGGATGATTGGGGTGGCGCAGTGTGGAGGGCTCGCGGGAAATTTTCATTTCGCTGGGAAAGTTTTCGCGGCCCATTGAAACTTTAAGGAGCTTTCGCGGAGCGGCAACTTCACGGTTGGCGTATGTTAATTTATGTGCGAACTGCATTACCGCCCCAGTAATGTATTCAGTATTCGCCTGAACAGAGCAGGAGGAGAATGGGTGAGCCGGTCGGGATTTCGGTCTATCTATCTCCGAATCTACCGCGTTTCTTCTTCTTCTCTCTCGCTGCATTCTATCCCTGGAGAAAGCTTCGAAGTTGATAGCGTCATTTGTGAAGTGGGCTTGATGGATCTCGCGACTGATGAAGGAGAGAGGAATCTTTCCATTTGTAACTTGTATTTTGTTCGAATTCGGGATAAAGAATTCTACAGGAAGTTGATGTGTGTTTGGGTTTGAATTACTGGGTGAGCGATTTTAAGGGAGAAATTGGGTTTGGTGTTGGCGATGCTTGTTTACTCGATGACTAATTTAGTTTCTTTAATTTAACAATTGCTTAACGCGTTAATTGCAGCTTCGTTGTTGTGTCTAAAGATGGAGGAGAGTAGCTGTGACGATTATGGTGAAACTTTGGCAGTTGTGTCACTGATGCACAGTTTTTCGAGATTCTATTATCTTTCTTGCAAATGCCTTTTGTCTTATAATTCTTCCAAGTGTTTATTCAAGTTTGCAGAACCTTGGAATTTCCCGTCACTTTCCCTATTTCTGTCTCTGTTTATTTCTACTTATTTGCTTCGCTTTTAGCAGCTCTCGAAGAAAGCATTTCTACAGTGCTTTAGTTTTTCCATCACGGAGTTAGCCACTGTGCTTCTGTTAAGTTTGAACAATAACACTACACAAACGCTCTCAATTTAGTTAAAAACTTGAAGAAACCAAACCTCATCACCACTCTCAATCTCAACAAATCTTTCAACAATCTCACCACAGCCACTGAAATCAATAAAATCCATCTAAATCACATCATCACCACGTGTTCACACTATAATCTCCAGCACTTTGTCCCAAAGACACTCTTCTTTCCCACCTGCAATATTCCCCACTAAATACTTCCTCCACACTTCCATCACTTGCCCAAACTTCCCTCCATCACACTAAAAACTCCAGCACACTCTGTCTTCTGCCAAACATCATAAGAAACTTCCATCCCCTCGTCACTATCACCAAATAACTCTAAACAATAGAACCATACAAACACAATTAACCCACAGCTCTCCCAATTCATTAAAAAAAGTTACAAACCCAACCTCTTCACCACTATCAATCTCGACAAATCTTTCAACAATCTCACCACAGCCACTGGTGTCAATAAACCTTCACGCTGCACAGGTTCACCAAGGGAGTCCCACGTTCACCAGCTTCTACCTGTTCTTCGCTGGCACGTCTCTCCTTACCATGTCGTGCACGTTGCTGTCGAGCGGTGTCTGGTGCTTTCTGGTCCGTCTGCCTGTGGTCCATCTGGTACACGGTCCTGCGGGGATCCTGGTGGCCCTGACCGGTTACACAGTTTCCACTAGCCTGCTCACGTTCCCTGCCTCATGCATCCTGTACAGCAAGCACAACGTGACTCAACGTCGACGCTCTATGCTCCAGGTAAGTCTGTCTTTTCCGCGGCTAATTAAGGAAACACCGCGATTACGTAAGAGTGCGAGATAATTGAAGGGCTTCCGGCCGGTTTACCGTCCACCTCTCTCCCCCGCCGCGCCACTCTGGGGAACGCCTCGACGAGAATTGGACGAGCTCACGCTGCGCACCGGAAGTCGAGGAGACGCGACCAGAGAGAGGAGGGAAAGTCCTCTCTCTCTCTTTCTGCCTGGATTCGTCGCCACGGTGGAAGTGATTCGGTAGGGTTTCGCGTTTTTGCGCGGATTTTTGGAGACATTGGAAGTTCGAAGGGGAGGATTGGTGATTTGGTAGAGAATTTAAGGTTTGGATTGTTTTTGGATTTTTGCGAATTTTTTTCGGGCGAAAATTGTGCTTTCTTTGCGACTTTATTGGAAGTCTGAAGGGAGAAGGATTGATGATTCACATCTGTGGACGAGAGCCACGAGAAGAAAAGCATCGAACTTCTAAAGAAACGTTAAAGTGCTAGATAGCCTCCCAAATTTACAACTGCTGCGAAGGACCGAATAATTTCCAGACCCGTGCCTGGAAAACGCCGTAAATCTAATAGAACGACTAAACAGATGGTTAGGAGTTCAGATTGTTTTTGGGATTTTTTGGAGTTGAAAATTGTGATTTCTTTGGGACTTGATTGGAAGTTTGAAGAGAGAAGGATTGATGATTAGGAAGAAAATTAAGGGTTGAGATTGTTTTTGGCATTTTTCGAATTGTTTGAAGGTAAAAATGTTGCTCTCTTTGGAACTCCTTTGTAATGCAATTTTCATCGCTCCGAAATTTGACAAATATTGGGAATGTGACGTGAATGGCGAGAATACAGGAAGTTTTGTAAACTGGACCGTATTTTAATTGGTCGATTTCAGTGAAAGGAAGAATTAATGGTTCACCTCTTTCCTGGAATTCTTACAAAATTCCGAGAATTAAAAATGATTTTCCTAATGAAACTGTTGGAACATGCGTTCAAAGTGCCTGCTCTACATAGTTAGACGGCGAGGCGGGGCGCGTAGCGTGTGCGTTGTTTTAGGTTCGTCCGGTGTGCGAGCACTGTTAAATCTACACTGTATATACATTCAAGTGCATTGAATAAACCTAGTATTAAGTAAGTATTGCACGCCTTTATCCACGGATCCAATAAATAACCCAACTGAAACTTCCATCAATTCAAAATTCAACAAGTACATCGTCTACGTTGGAATTTTTCGTTAAAGGAAGAATCGAAACTTTACCATCACCTGGAAATTTTGCAAATTTTTTCCCCGTTAAAAATTGTCCTCCGTGAAACTTCAATCGCTAAATCCACTGTATCTAAATTCGAAGAACATGGGAATTTCGCAAATTTCCGGACAGCGTTTTAATTGGACCGGTGGTTCGAATGGAAAAAGGGTAATTGTTTAAAGGCAGAGATATCGGAAAAGGATTTATCCATGGTGGAAATGGGGATCGAAAAATAG
>NW_017100857.1:1615630-1617269 GCF_001263275.1 Habropoda laboriosa
TCTCGACAGCATGCGGGAAGGACGTCAAGGGAAAGAAACACCGTTTTCCGTTCGTCGGATCGTCGCGCGATTCCAATACGCTCGTACGACAGATCAATATCCTTTGGCATCGTATCAATCTCTCGGCGAGCATTTACCGATACCAGTGATATCGCCGTATCGATGTCGGTAGAAAATAAAATTTTTCGCAAACACCATGACGCCCGAGCGAGAGGATCAATTCCAGCCGACGTATCAAGTACCTGTTATCTTCGCCTCTTTATCGTGCTGCTTGCCACGCCGAACCTCCCCCATTCGAAATACACTTTTTTCCCCGGGATTATCTGTGTGTTCTCCAATCTCCGACGTTCACTTTATGGTCGAAAAAAGTGTCCGATTCAAGGGAGAATAGATAAAAGTTGAATACTGCGCTGGCCAAGAATTCTTCTTCTTCTTGTGCAATGGAACGTTTGTATTATGAAATGGGAGTAATTAGAAAAATTAATCAAACGAAATGAAAATGGGGAAAACTGAAGTGTAGGCATTTTGGGACGGTTTATGGCTTGGCCTGCGCCTCTTGGCGAGTGACAAACACCAGACCCGAGTTTTTGACGACAGTCCGTTCTTAGCTTCGGTAATAGACGTACGCCGGAGAGTCCGGAATAAACTACTTTGCACGATATCCTGATTTGAGAAAAGTTCATTAGACCACCTCCTACAGAGGATAAGTGGAAAGTCAAATCTGAAGGCATTAGAAGAGAATAATTATTGTTGGTATTGCCATCGTAGTGGTAAAGATGCAGTGCAAAGAAGAAAACACGTATGCAGTGTATGATGAAAGTGAAGATTATGTCATTTTCGTTCGCCAAATTTCACGTAAAAGTAAATTTCATTTGTAAGGAAAAAGAATGACCAGGCGCGTATCTGAAGTTAAAACTATATTAGTGTGGGTTCGCTTGGTTAGCCGTTACTCGGTGACTCTCTAAGCGGAACTGCCCTTCCGGCTAGGAGTTCCCAAAAAGGCGTCACCGAGGGTTGGCCACCGATGTTCGTGGCGGCTCAGTCCTCGGGCCCGATATCGCCTGCTCCTATTACAATGAACATCAATGAATCCCCGTCTCGACGGCGCCCTCGATTTCTCTTACACAATTTTCAGCGGTCAAATTTAGAATTTAGTTGAAAATAGAGTGCAGAAAACCATATGGGAGGTTGCAGAAACTTACTTTGCATATTAAATACGAGAAAATTTGTTGATAGACCCAATATAAGGGAAGATAGTGAAATTGTGAAATTTAAGAACCAATTCTTATCACAATTTTAATTTAAAAATTCTTTATTATTGCAATTTTAACTTAAAAAATTGATGCTTATTGCAATTTTAACTTAAAAATTCATTATTACTACAATTTTCATTTAAAAATTCATTTTCATCGCAATTTTAATTCAAAAATTGATTTTTAAATCCCATCACGTCCACAGAACGTACTTCTTCGAGTAAAATTTCCAGAGAAGAAGGAAGTACGGTGAGCGGCGAGCAGACCACGGCATGATCGATGACATAAACGACATGCTCAACGGAGACGAGGCCGATGAAGTACGTTTCCGTCGTAAAAGACGTGCAATCACGTCGTTGGACCATGTCGTGGTCGAAACTCTGCGG
>NW_017100857.1:1617300-1653963 GCF_001263275.1 Habropoda laboriosa
ACGCGCATCGTTCAGAACATCTGTTCCAAACGTCTTAAGTCTCGATGAAACCGCTCGTCCAACAATTTCTACTTACGGTCACGTTTCTCAGCCATTCATCGACGATTTTCCTCTTTCCTCTTCCACGCGGAAAACGTCAAATTAATGCCCATTTCTGTTATATTTATATTATACAATATTGGAAGCTTTGGAAAAAGCTTTCGGAAAAAATAAACAGAATTGTTGATACACATTTCCGCAGTATTTTATGGAGATTGCATTAACGACGGGGAATATCATTGAAACAGCGATGATGAGCGGTAAATGGTCCACTCTCTGTTTTGTGACAATTCTTTTTTTGATAACACACGTTGCACGGTAATTTGGTGAAAATTTTTTTTAATGCTTTTATAGGAACATTTGCACAGTCACTCTCCGTTAATCGATTATACAACCCGTCAGCTGTTCTGTATAAATATTTGAACAGTTCTCGAATATGTATATAGGGGATTTGAAATATCGCGTGTATCGATGTTAAGCTACGCTTGGAAAAATCCAGGTTCGACGTGGCAGAGGATACACGGAAGAATTATGGAGAACATGATATTGCAAATTAGATACGTGTCTCAATTGTAGGTGGTGGATTGATGGACTACTGTGCATAGCTAAACCAACGCTGACACATCTAGCCTAATTGCTTCTCAATATCCACTTGTTTCACAAATTTAATTAATATCTATTTTAAATCTTTCTCCGTAAACAATAATTTTCAGTAATATTCCCTAATTGAATTGACAGTAAAAATATAGAAACTAGGTGAAATTTCTTTCGTGTCCTAATTTTCATAGACGGTAGAAGAGCTCAAAGAAAATATCTCCAATTCATTCGCAAGAAGGAAAGCTCCATATTCAATTTAAAATTTTACGTCTGCAAAGCACAATTGTCACTAATATTCTCCAAAAAAAATTGAGAATACAAATATAGAAACTGCATATTTCTTTTGTACCTTAATTCTCATTGACAGTAGAATAGCTCAAAGAAAATTCGCAAGAAAGCAACAAACTCACCAACGAAAAGAAAGCTCCATATTCAATTTAAAATCTCATCTGTATAAAGAACAATCTCCACTAACATCCTCCAAGAGAATTGACAATAAAAATACGGAAACCATCTTTCGTACCCTAATTCCGGTAGACACTAGTGTACCCGAAAGATGAAATAAGATCTCCCTAAGTCATCCCGCAAGAAGAAAGCTGTAGAAAGCTTCCTCGGATCCGAAAATCTCCCGGCCTTTCTCGAATTTTCCAGCGGAAAATAGTCGGGCATTTTCGTCGGACAGGGTCCTTCGATCCTATTATCATCAGAACCGATTCCTTCTGTCCCTGGTCCCCCGCCGGAGAAATCGATATGGTCGCGTAACGCGGTCATGAAAAAGCGGTAGGAAAAAGAGAAATATATTGGTCGGTCGTTGAAAACGACTGTGGCGTGGGGTCGAAAGATCTTATTCCATGCTGGCCGACGTTCCCCGTGGCCGTAAAGATAAATTCGAACGGTTACGAAGGAAAATCCAGTTTGTAGCGCGGATCGTTTTCTTTCCCGCCACGCGATAAAATCAACGAAACCACGGTGGAAAAGGTCGTACGAGCCTCCCCCTTTCGCAACATGGTTTTAGGCTCGTCGTCGACGCTCGGCTACGATCTTGATCGAGGGACCGCGAGATGATGGGTGGACCATCGGCCGTGTGAAATTTAAAGGGAAAATTCCCTGGACGAGTTACACGGGATTCGACCACTTGGATCTATCTTCATGGACGATTTCACAGGGATCGATGACAGTCAGGCCGAGGCGTGAGTAAATTTCCCTGGGGCAAATTCGTCTATGCTTTCTCGTGTCTCGTCTAGTGATTTCTTTGGTTTACTTACGTAAACAAGATTGTTTTTAAAAAATACAAAATTTGTGGATTTGCAGCATTGTTCTGAATATTTCGTGGCTGACTGACTGTCTCTAATCATTTCTTAGATATTCGGTGAAATGTTTTGGAAGTGACGTGGTGCAAATGATTACTCGCCAAGTGGGTAACGAAAATATATTTACTTAAACAGTAATGCTTAAACTAATTTCAAATGTAAACTATACTCCCTTAAGTAGCCCCTTTTCCCTGGGAAAGTCCCAGGAAGTGGGGGTTTGCATTGCCGAGGCAATACTCTTGTCCTCGAGGACGAAGAAACTCGGAGATGTTTGGAGAAACATCTCTCGATTCTTCGCCTCGAGGGCCAAGAGTCCTCAGGCCTAAGTGCGTGGCCCCCCCGTGGGGGTCGCCACAATGTGTGTGCTGTTTATATTTTTTAGGCTGATTTTTCATACCTTTCATACCGAATATTTTTTCGAGTAGTATTGTGTACCAAAGATTGATCAACATGGGTGATTGTCACAAATTCATAACTCGCTATTTTCGTCGAATTCGATTGCAGAACATTGGACGTTCCATTTGGAAACACAATTGCCTCGATAACAGTTCGATAAAAATGCAATCATTCTTATAATCGTGCAATTTAGTTGAAATAATAATTGTCGACCTCAGTTTAGTATCCATTGTGTACAAATTCTTCAAAACAATTCGGCGATAATCAATCAGAAAGGGTTAAACTTAAATCGCTGCAGTCAAAGTGTTACACAGAATCCTGTTCAAAATTACAATTTTTCTCGACTCTATTTCTTTTTTCAAACCATTCAGAATTCTAGAGAGACAAAGCTTCCAATCAGCGGTGTAAGAGCTTTTCAACTGAAATTCCAACTCATTAACTCCTTCGGGTATCGAAACAGCGAAGGCGCAAAAAAAAAAAAAAAGGAACAAAAACGAAAGAAAAATATTCCTTCCTTGTGAAAGCTTTCGGTGAACATCGAAACGCGTTGGGGAGAAAAAATCGCCAGGATTTTATACGCAATTTCAGAGGTGCAGCTGTAACGGCAGCCAATATTTTCCAGCGGCCTGCCTCTGTTTCTCTGATAATACGGGGGCATTATACGGTAGTTTAGCAGAAGTTGCCGCCGCCGACACCGGAAGCGGAGCGGCGCGTGCACGTAGAACGGCACACACGACCACACCGGGGAAACTTCATTACACTAACGTGCGTAGTGTAACAAACTCGTTACACGGTCGGTCGAAATCCCTTTGTCTAGGCTCGGGGCAGATTTTTCAGTTAAAAGCGTACCATTAACCGCTACCAGATTCTTCCCTCCCTCTCTCTGTCTTTCCCTCTTTCTCTCTATTCTTCCCTCGCACTGAAGCTTTCTAAAACGATCCTCCAGAGAAAAGTTTGCGCTCATTTTCGAGGCTGATTTTTGGAACAACAGTCCAATGAAGCTTCTCTGCCCTGTGTTTAGCAAATTGCAAATTGGCGAAGCAATTCTTCCGATAGTTACACGATTCATTTTTGTAAGAGAGAAGAAACTGTGGATTTAAAAAAATTGTAATTCTTGGAAGCTCCGTTGACGAAGAAAATCATTCTTCGACTTAATTTCAGTGAAAAACATTTTTAACACGGTCGCTGCCACTGGAAAATCGATAGCAGGTTGGGTAATGCACTGTGGACGCATATGCTGCGTCGGTGGCAGCGGGCGTGTCTAGAATTCTGTCCATGCAGATATTTTTTTTATTGTGACTATTTAACTTTCTTTCAATTCTCAAACAAAATTTGTAACGCTTAATGAAATATTTGGAATTTGTAACAATTTGTGTTACATCGCGACTCTAAGAATACAGAGGAGTCAGGAAGAATTCCGAGATAGTCGGCAATGTCTCCATTCCATTTCCGTTACAGATGCAAATTCTCAAGAGTTTCGCGACGAATCTTCGCGCTCCGCGAAAATACTTTAACACACCGAGGAGGAGAGAGAGAGAGAGTTGGAGGATGGATCGTCGCGGAAGGTTGTTCGTTTTAGATAGGATCGCTGGTTCGAAAAGCATTCGAGGGATTCAAAGAGGGAGTGTGGATGGCGAAACGGAGGAGGCAATGGCTCGAAGGAGCGCGATTATTAATGCATTTCGCCTTCCCCTCCCTCGCGTTCGTTAATACATCATACTCGAGACGCGGCGTTGCTGTTTTCTGCAGTTGTTCCCTCGGTCAATTACAGCGTCGAACGAAGATTAATTACGTCTCGCGGTTCGGCCATTTTTCATCGAGCGTGACCCTGTTACCACTTGCAATTGTTCCGGATAAAAAGAGGCCATCTGCTTCGACTTACAAGGGAACATCCCTAAGTGATAATATCACCGATATTCGTGTAACTTTGGTGCATTATGGCACGCGAAAAAATATTCGACACGTTTTTTTTTTATCGAAAATCGTCCACTTTTAAGGGGTGAAAATTGCCGTTAAAATTATGAGCGTAACAAACATACTTGGTCAAAATTATTTATTACTTTCTATTTTTCAAATTTGTTGTTGAAAAATACAAAATTAGTCAATTTAAACCTTTACTCTATCTCTAATAGTTTTCGAGATATTAGAACAAGTGCGTTTACGCTCACAATTTCGAGGACGATTTTCACCCCTTCAACGTCGACCATTTTCGATATAAAAAAATACGTGTCGAATATTTTTTCGAGCACTATCGCGTACCAAAGTTTCATCAAAATCCGTGAATATTATTTTCAAACGTTATATTCGACGAGTATTCTTTTTTATTGAAAATCGCCCTCAAAATTGTAAGCGTAACAAACATATTTGGTCAAAATTATTGATTACTCTCTATTTGTCAAATTTGTTTATGAAAAATACAAAATTTGTCAATTTAAACCTTTACTCTATCTCTAATAGTTTTCGAGATATTAGAACAAGTGCGTTTACGCTCACAATTTCGAGGACGATTTTCACCCCTTCAACGTCGACCATTTTCGATATAAAAAAATACGTGTCGAATATTTCTTCGAGTACTATCGCGTACCAAAATTTCGTCAAAATCGGTGAGTATTATTTTCAAACGTTCTCTTGTTAGACGAGATATTTATCTTCGTAATTTGAATCATAGAGAGCGAAGAAGAAATCTTGTTCGTCCTACTTGTATGGTGTGTAAAACATTCGGCAGAGAAGTAAAATTCGCGACACCGTTCGATCGAAAATTAATCGGTCTGTGCATTATTAAATTCCGCGCAGCGCAATAATCGTCGGCTGAATTATTAGCCCGTGCGTTGGTAATCGTTGCAGATTGATTTTTAATAGTTAATTTCGAGCGAAATTTAACGCTCGTTGTACACCGGCTCTCCTTTGTCCTGAGCGAGTAACGGTCGTCGATATATTTATTCATAACGTAAGCACACTTACGCGAAACGATTGGTGTTCTCGACCGGTATGATACTTTAATTTCCACCGTGTCGCGTCACGTGAAAATTATTCAACCCGAACCTATTCACGTCAAAACTCCGACTTTCCATTTATCGCCCCGCAAATAATCCCTTCGGAAAAATCTATTATCCACCCCCGGGGAAACGCTAAATCTTTCGAAACAAAATGAATCGCGTTAAAAACCACTCGATTATAATACACACACACGCACGCGCGCGTACACGTTTCGCACCTCTCGAATATTCAAAACTCTCTCCGGGGATAATAGTTATCACTCTCATTATCCGATGTGAATTGTTTTACAACAATCAGCGGCTCCTGGTGTCAACGAGTATCACACTCGAACCACCGGGGCATTAATTGTCACCTTCAACACTCACGTGGACCGAACAGGCGTCGTTAAAATCTTCCAGAGTGTTCCTGATGTTTACAAGCGGAACCGGGATAAAGAGCGATCGGTGGATCGAAGTTAATTAGCTCGGCTCGTTTCTCACCTTGAAATTGGATTAGACTGTTGGAAGGAGGTTCGACGGAATCGTTATCGCGAGCCACTCCCTTGAAGAACATTTTTCACCCCCGAGCTTAGCCGGCGGCTTGACTGACGCGAGTTAAACGCCGTTTCTCACCTCGTTCGACGAAGAGGAGAAGAGAATCTAACCGTCGATGATGCTTCGCGATATTTAGTAATTGTGGGGAGAAACGAGAGCGCGTGAGACTTGGTGAATTGTTCTCTCGCTCGATTTTTCACAGCCACGTCGTTTGTACATCGGTTACACGCAACAGTTCGACGCCGTTGGATTTTTAATCCGTTCGACGGGAGGCCGTGCGAATGAAGTCGCGTGTTTTTCTCCCCGTCGTTCATTAAAACCGCGCAGGGGCGAGATTGCAAACACGTCGCGTCGAAATCTGCCGCCCGGTTTCTGCCATCCCGTTGGATAACGGAGCGGGGAAACGCTGGGAAATATGGTACCGGTTCGCTTGTGACGAGGCAAGTGGAATAGCTCTGTCTGTGGTCAGACGCGCCGTAAACGAAGTAGGCTTTTGAAGGGTGGGTACGGTACTCGTGGTAGTTTGTTTGTTTCGGTTCCCTTTTTAGAGTGATTTGGGAATGTGGAGACGGTAATTGTGATGATTTGTGTTCTGAGAGAATTAGATTTCAATGCGTTGATGTTTCAGCGATACTGATGATACTTTAGGGATGAAATTTTAGCGACATTGGTGCTTTTCTAGTTGTGAAATTTTAGTGATATTGAGGATATTTTGGTGACCAAGTTTCTGAGATTTTGATGACATTTTAGCGATGAAAGTTTAGCGATATTGGTGATATTTCACTTGTGGAATTTTAGTGATATCGAGGATGTTTCGGTGACGAAATTTTTGCGACATTGACGATGTTTTAGTGATGAAATTTCAGTGATATCGAGGATATTTCAGTAATGAAATTTCTGTGACATCGATGACATTTCAGTGACGAAACTTTAGCGATATCAACGACATTTTAGTCACAAAATTTTAGCGATATCGTTAGTATTTCAGTGACGAAACTTTAGCAACATTTCTAACAGAAAAGGAACAAAAGAATTTCCCGTACCCTATTTTCACCTCCAAAGGAACGCTGCCAAAGAAATATCTCATTCGAGCAAGATAAACGAATAACGTACAGTGTCACGGAAGTATCACGACAGTGTTAAGTAGAACAGTCGAAAGGAGCGAACAAGTGAAATAAGATATGCCATCGAAGCCGTGCATTTTGTCAAACGTTCGCCTTGCAAATGAAGTCGCCGTGTGGTCGATTATCGCGAATGCAAAGAGACGAACGCGTCGACACAGGGCCAGCGATTCAGCAATGGACATTGGTAGAGGGTTAACGTGACCCGAGACACACGGTGAAACGATGATATCTCTCGCGAGACAAATGGTAGGGCACCGGGCAACACTCCTGCTGTTAGATGCGCCGCAAGTAGAATAAGTCCGCGTATGATCGGACGATTAATTCACCTGCTACTCGTACTCCACTAAACGAAAGCTTAAAATAGCTTGCTATTACAAACCAACGTGTAGACTTCGTTGGAAAATAATGTAGAGGCTCTCGCGTTAACCTAATTAATTCGAACTTTGCTGAAATCTCGCATTTCTTACAAATGCGGGAATAAAATATTTTTTATGGTGTTGCAGAAAATGATAAATATATCGAATTGGTGGAAAATGTGTCGATACACGAATTCATAGAAGATGTAGCATTTCTATAGTCAAATAAATGATTCGACACTTTTATCAGAAGAGTCCCTTCCGGAAGAAAATAATTTACTAAACACCTCTATTATCTGAACACCTCTAGTTCATCAAATTAAACACGTCTCTTCGAGGAAACGTGGTGCAGCTGTCTTTTCGACTCTACAATTCACGTTTCTCGAAAAAGGGAGCTTCTCGAGACGTGCAATTTGATGTATGCACCTTCACGGATTATGGTCGTGGTTTCCGTGCATCGGTGTACAGCAAGTATTCATCAGTATGCAGGCATCGGCATTATGGATCACGTACTGGATTACCTGAACGTATCACGGAGGAGGGATCTAAGCATAGGTGGATCGAGGCAACCATGTCAATATTACCCTCGGTTATAAATCAACCGGACACGGTGAAACGATAGGCAGCTTATTAGTGGGTGATAGTTCCCGTGGAACATAAATTTCCCTCTGTTCTTCGGCTTGAGAAATTGAAAAATGCTAATTCCAGAGTAAATCTGCCGTTTATACACGAACAATTTGTAGCCTTTTTGGTAAATCCAAATAATTCTGCTTCAGGAAATCTTAACGTGAACGTTTGTAGAAGTATTTGCATGTTTACACATTTAAAATAATCACGCAGTATGTCGCGATATAGTTTAATTAACCTTATTTGCATTCACGAATCCTCTCGTCTATTTGTTTACTTATTCCCAAATGCAATTTAATTTTAAATACATGGTAACTATCGAACCGGTAATTGAACTCTTGCAATTCGGAACAGAGATTATTTTCGTGTCTGTGTGTTAAAAAATTTTTCGTTCCGTAGAAATCCTTTGTGAACGTATTTTTCTTTCAATTTGTGAAATTTTATTTCATTTGTTTCTTGCAATTTTGGTATCAAAACACACGCTTGGCCTTTCATTATTCATAAACGAAGCAAATTTAACAAGTTCTACTGCATCGAGTTAGTCACTTTCGCTTCTAAGTGGCTCGATTAATAGGAACGATTCGATATACAAGAACACCGGCCGATCATTTTAACGCGAACACTTTCAGAGAGGTTGTCGAGTATACCTCGTAAAGATTCAGCTACGGTAACCTTCGTTCTATCATTTTATTAAGACACTTCAGTTCTCCGTTAAAGTTCATCTTTCACCTGGTTTTACGCTCCTCCTCGGTCTCACACCTGCGATAGCAAGCGTGTAAACACGGTGGCCATCGTTTCGTTTCGGATACCGGCAGATTCGCGATTACTTTACGATCCGCTGTTCATTTCATAGGATCTGTAAAAATAATAGTACCTAGGGTCGTTAATTTTTTATCGTACTAAAGCTATCCAAAGCTCTTTCGTTCGAACCTAGTGTACATACTTGATCCCTTGTAATAACTAGAGAGTGTATCGCTGAGAACAATCGATTCTTCTTAGGTACACCGTGACTGGTCGTTCCAGGCCAATAAACGTCCACTTTTTCTCCTCGCTTAAACGTTTCTCAGAATCTTTGTTACGTGGGAAATTTGTATTTTATCGTTCGCGAAATGTACACCTCCCTGCTTCATCGAATTTGAAGCAAATCTAAATAATCACGAAATTACCAAGATTGAGGAAGAATTATTCGATCAGGAATCTCGGCACCTCCCTGCTTCATCGAATTTGAAGCAAATCTAAATAATCGCGAAATTACCAAGATTGAGGAAGAATTATTCGATCAGGAATCTCGTGATGTAAGAAGTATAGTCGATGGAAGAAATATTGGCTTAGCTAAGTTTAGGCTTAGACGCAAGCAAATCTAAATAATCACGAAATTACCAAGATTGAGGAAGAATTATTCGATCAGGAATCTCGTGATGTAAGAAGTATAGTCGATGGAAGAAATATTGGCTTAGCTAAGTTTAGGCTTAGACGCAAGCAAATCTAAATAATCACGAAATTACCTAGATTGAGGAAGAATTATTCGATCAGGAATCTCGTGATGTAAGAAGTATAGTTAATGGAAGAAATATTGGCTTAGCTAAGTTTAGGCTTAGACGCAAGCAAATCTAAATAATCACGAAATTACCAAGATTGAGGAAGAATTATTCAATCAGGAATCTCGTGATGTAAGAAGTATAGTCGATGGAAGAAATATTGGCTTAGCTAAGTTTTAGCTTAGACACAAACCTCAGCGATGAAATTTCTGCAGTAACACAACGGGTGTCCACATATTTCTGAAGATCAATGTTCCCAAATGTAACTGAAACTTGTTACAAATTCTGCTGTACCGTAGGAATGCTAGATTATAAGAATGATTGTACCGAGTGTGTGTATAGCTTAGACACAAACCTCAGCGATGAAATTTCTGCAGTAACACAACGGGTGTCCACATATTTCTGAAGATCAATGTTCCCAAATGTAACTGAAACTTGTTACAAATTCTGCTGTACCGTAGGAATGCTAGATTATAAGAATGATTGTACCGAGTGTGTGTACCGGAAAGATAGAGGTGCGAATGAATAGTGAACGAAGAATATTTGGGTTTGAGCGATAGAAGTGTGAATGACAAGTGTTTGGAACGAGAGTATCCGGTGCGCGACTGTAGAAAAGTTCGGTGGACGTGATTGGATGAGTTTTGAGAATGTTCGCGAAGAGTGAAGAGGTAGAGAAATAGAGAAGGAGAGAACGGAAGGATAAAACAGAGTGAATAAGACGCGGAGGGGGCATTTGAGAGTGAAAATATCGTGGAGCGAGAGTCGTTCAGAGAGAATTATAGAGTATCGAGAGTAGAGTTAAGAGTTAGTCTTAGATTATCTTAGTTAATAAACTGTTCTCGTTATGAAATCTTGCGTATCTACAGTATTCGCATTGATCCAAGTCGACGATACTGCTCCATCTGATTTCGAAGAACAACGGAATGAAGGCGATGCAGGGGAAAGATTAAGCCGCGACGAGAATAACCGTAAGAATAACACGGACGAGCGACGCGAGTTGGAATAAACCGCGCAAATAGGAAGAGAATAACCCAGAAAGAGGAACGAAATCGTATCTGGAAAGAAGAAGAAAAGGAAGAGAGCGAGAGAAGAATAACTGAAACTGAAAGGTCACGTTTCAGAGTGAGAAAGGGGTAGAGTAGTGGCAGAGAGAAAGTGGAGGAGACGAAGGAAGAGAGGAGAGCACCTTGGGGACACTCCGGTGGTTCGTGCACGAAGGCAATTTCGCGAACATCCAGACGAAAAAAAGGCCGGCAGCTAGCGTGAAACGAGACGACCGAGAATTCATTTTTTCCTATAGTATTGGTTGACAGGAGGATACTCCACTCTACAGCGTTCGCGACTGAAAAAATCCCTGGTAAATTGCCCCTTCCTCGTCGCTACGCTCTTTCTTTTTCATCATTTTCTTCCAATTCACCGAAGAATATCGTGTCTCGTTGAAAATTCAACCCTTTGCACCCTTCGACGAGGAAGCGAGGATAAATTCGATCGATCTCTGTACAGGATGTTTCGAAACATGTGGGCATAACTTGAGGGGTGGATTCAGTGCGCTGAAATAAGAGAAAAAGTTCTGAACTGAAATTCAATTTCATTAATGGCGGCTGTGATATTGCTTTTCAGTTCGTCGATAGTTTTTGGGTTATTAGCGTAGACTTTACTTTTCAAGAATCCTCCTCCTCGTGAAATTACGCGTCCGTTAAACATTTCCTTCAGCAGAGCAACTGTTTCCTTTGATGTGTGGCATGTGGCACCGTCTTGTTGAAACCAGATATCGTCCACGTTCATATTGTTCAATTTGGCCCTAAAGAAAGTGGTTATCGTGTGACGATAACGCCGTTGGAATAATCCTATATTTTAGAGGACTTTGAAGGATTGGTCCCGGTGTTAGGTTAAAAATCAGCGCACGATCACAGCCGGTTGCAGGTTTCGCAGGATGGAACGAGCTCTCGCGTTCCGACGCGATCAAGCTGGCCGAAATGAAATTACAACGCGTTACAAACCAGATTCCAAGCGGTCCCAGCGATTCCACAGCGAATGGCTCTGATCGATCATCGTTCACCGACGGGACAAAGGGTGGCGCATCTGGTCGAAATCGGCGAGGAACGAGCTCGAATTAAATCGTTTGTCCCGTGACGCGATGATGGCCGCGGCGGTACGGGCCGCGGTTTTTCCCATGAACCATAGATGGGTTGCTTGATAAACGGGTTAAAAATGTAGAGGGTGTACAGATATTTGTTTCATTATTTCTCGCTCGTTTCGTTTCACTCGTACGCTCGTATTTCCTTTTCTGTGTATTGTATATGCCTCTGCTTCCAATTTATGTCGTATTCGATTCGTCACAATTATGGGAACGTTAGGATATAGACAGATTTAACGCACAGTGGAGAATATACATTTGAAAATTGTCAAACTTAGTATGACTAATATTAACCCTTTTTTGCACCTTAATTTAATTCTTCATTTTACCTTTTGCACAATTTTATCTTAATTTATTAATAGAAATTTTTGCGATTTAGGTTGAAATTTTATTCTTTGCTTAATTCCGCATTGATTAAATAATACAAATTTTAAAACGATACGGGGGAAAGAAAAGATTTCGCGATTTAGGTTGAAAGTTTACTCTTTGCTTAATTTTACTTTAATTTATTAATACAAATTTTGAAACGATCCGGCGAAAATAAAAGATTTCGAGAGTGTGCTTGAATATCTACCATCTGTCGCACGTGAAACGCACTAAACTCTGCCCCAGCGAAAGGGTTAATTAAGTATGCTGGATTTACACTTCTCAGAGAGTATCTCTAAAATTCTAAAATACTTTAACTTTCAAATACCCTCGCAAACTCTCTCTCTGTAGAGTCTAGACTCTAGATTCTCGCTCTCAACTGTGAACTCTGAACTATCTCTCTCACCCTTTCGCACTATGGAATCGTTACCGAGAGAGATATTTTGTCACATCCACCAAAAAGCCTGGGTCACCGTGTGCAGCCCTCTTTCACACCAAACTATCACGCACTCTGTCCAAACACTCCCCTTTCTCGCCTCTATCGCTCGATTAACAATTACCTCGCAGACGAACTCCTCCAAATCTGCGCATTCTTCCTTCCTCTTGCTCAATTCAGACAAATCACGCAGAAATTTCTAGGATACATTCAGTCGAGTTTACTGAAAAGTTTAGGTAGCCTAATCTCAAGCACTCAGTTCAAACATTCTTCTGTGGCGCCTCTAACGCTCTAAACTCAGTGACTCGCTCTAAACATTCTCCCCTGGAGTCTCTAACGCTCTAAACATTCTCCTCTGGTGCCTCTAACGCTCTAAACATTCTCCTCTGGCGCCTATAACGCTCTAAACTCTGTGAATCGCTCTAAACATTTTCTTCTGACGCCTCTTACGCTCTAAACTCAGTGACTCGCTCTAAATATTCTCTTCTGGTGCCTCTAACACTCTAAACTCAGTGCCCGCTCTAAATATTCTCTCCTGGCGTCTCCAACGTTCTGAACATTCTCCTCTGGCGCCTATAACGCTCTAAACATTCTCCTCCGGCGTCTTTAATGCTCTAAACTCAGTGACTCCGTCTAAACACTTTCTCCTGGCGCCTCTAACGCTCTAAACTTTCTCCTCTGGCGCCTCTAACGCTCTAAACTTTCTCCTCTGGCGCCTATAACGCTCTAAACATTCTTCTCTGGCGCCTATAACGCTCTAAACATTCTCCTCCGGCGTCTTTAATGCTCTAAACTCAGTGACTCCGTCTAAACATTCTCTCCTGGCGCCTCTAACGCTTAAACATTCTTCTCTGGCGCCTATAACGCTCTAAACATTCTTCTCTGGCGCTTCTAACGCTCTAAACTCAGTGACTCGCTCTAAACATTCTCCTCAGACTCCTCTAACGCTCCAAACATTCTCACAAAGTTTTTATTCCTGCAATAAAACTTGAAAAAGGTGTGTTCTAAAAACATTCTTATAAATCCTCGAGAAAAAGTTGAGAGAATCTGTAAATTTCTCAGTATCCACGGAGAATTGATCGATTCCATTGAAGAAGACAAGAAGGAATCAGAAGTTAACCTAGAAAACCTCGGTGCAACACGGCCACATCAAAGGTCACCGCTCCCGTATTAATCTTTCCTTCTTATATTCGTCCTCTCCACGTTCCCGACATGCATATTCCATTAATTTTTATAAACTCGAGCAGCCAGAGAGAGAGGGAGAGAGGAGCGCGATCGCGTGGTTCGAACACGGAATCGCAAGCTCGCGGCTGATATTAAGCTCTGTTGGATTTCTTCCGAGCTCGGCTTTAATTCATATATCATTCGGTGTCGTCGTCGCGGCAGTAAATTCTCGCGAATCGTCACGAGGAGCGGAATTTTTCACGCGGAAGATCTCGAAGACGATCGCATTCGCGGCCGAGCTGGACTTCTCTCGTGAAAGCGAGGTTCGCCGGACATGCATGAAACGGTTGTCGCGTGCAACAGGAGACTAACACGCGGAAATTTCGTCGGGGAGAAAGAATGTGAACGCGTGTGCATAAATAGGGGAATTGAAGAACGAGAGGGAGGAGGAGGAAGAGAGTAGTTGGAGGATTTATGCAAGAGGCACTAGCTCGGAGAATTGGCGAGGAATTCTTCTTAGGGGATCGAATATGCAAAAGTTCGACCGGAGAACTATCGACAGGCGAATTTATTCGGTTAATAAGCGTGTAATAATACCGTTTCCTAGCCGTTGCTCGATTTATCGCGTCGAATCGATTGGCGCCGGTACACTGTTAACAGATTTATTCACGTTTACCACGCTCGAATCAGCGGGAACTTCTTAATCTTGATTGCAACTGCACATGCACAGGCGTTGCGGAAATTTTAATGGAGACTGTGTGTGATTCAATTTATTTTGCGGTAAATTTGAGAGGTATGTAACGAGGCGAGGAGGAATAACAGGGTCTGTTCGGTTGTAAAAACCTAAAGCTGTTCAAGGCGAAGGTTTAGGCGACACGGCTCGCAAATTTACAATTATTTAGGAAACCCTCTCATCTGGCCACCAGAAGCGGCAGCCTGCCGACCGACCAGATGAACCAGGACTCGACCCTACAATGCAACAAATATTTAACAACAATACCCCCATCCTCTCGACACGACAGTCACCCCTGGAATACTCACAAAAATCCAATCAACACTCTTCAACCACCTCCACTACACATTTAAACAGCGAATAGAAGCACACAGCAAGTTGATAAAATAGTACGCACAGACTTCGATTTTAGTATTACAAGCACCAACAGTTACTTACACATTAGCATACACATTCGATACAGACACTATTATTGTAACATATCTGGTTAACTATTTTTAATACAAGTATATCGTTGTTCAACATTGTGTGATTACTCAAAATTCAATACAGTCCACTACGTATCCATCGCATCCTTCGAAAGACTTCACTGAAGATTGCAAAATCAACAGTTCG
Organism: Habropoda laboriosa; assembly: GCF_001263275.1. NCBI lineage: Eukaryota > Metazoa > Arthropoda > Insecta > Hymenoptera > Apidae > Habropoda > Habropoda laboriosa. Next base: position 1,632,269 of record NW_017100857.1, read on the forward strand.
AAGTCCGCGTCATCAAACCGTCGCAAATTCTAACGTCGACGCTGTGACGCGACCAAACAGGGTCTATGGCGTTGGACGCAGATGATCGAGGAAAATCGATTTTGTCTAACGACGAGGCACAGCTCCGAAGATGTTTCTTTAATTCTGAGATTGTACTGGGTGATTGGAAAATTGTGGTGCAAAGAGGGCGAAGATAAGTCGAAATCTTGTAATTTCGATTACTCGAGAGAATTTTATTGATAAGCAAGATGATAATAGGAGAATCGATTTTGTCTGGAAGGACGAGTCACGGTTCCAGAGAAACTTCTTTAACTCCGGGATTCTACAGGGTGTAATTTTGTAATTACGATTATTTGAGAGAAATTCATAGCTAAGTAAGATAATAACTCTGATAAAAAGCAAATAATGACAAATATCCAAAGGGGAAAATCGATTTTGTCTAAAAGAACGAGTCACGGTTCCAGAGAAATTTCTTTAATTCCGAGATTAGACAGGATGCTTGAAAAACTTTTGGTGCATCACTATGCACAAATTGTCCCAGAAAAATGGTAATCTGCGCCAAAATTTATGACAGATTTTCGAAAACAAAGCTCCCTGCGAAATTAGATTATTCCACAATTTCCACTCATACCACACACACCCGATACATCTCCCTCGCTGTCAACGGTACAAACAAAAGGACAACAATCCCCCCACAATTCCGCCGTTGTATCGGTAAGTCGAAATATTACGTTGAACAAAAGCACACACGGTTTCAACGTCCAAATGAATTTATTCGTGTCATCAATGTGTCCCACATTTCCTTGAAAGCCTGATAATCGTCGAATACTTTGCCGGCGCGCGAGACAATGGCCGAAGACTGGAAACGAGCAAGAATCTCGTTCTCGATGCGAAACAACTTCTCCTCCTAAGGAGGACAATAAGGACTTTCACTGTCTCCGCGTAGAATAATAGGGGCGGATAGAGGGGCTGGGGGCGGTCGCCTATTTACGAATGAGGAAAACGGAGCGTGTGCAAGCTGCATTATGTATGCGCTAAAAGCAGCACCACCACCACCACCAGCCTGGCTCCCGTTGTGTTACGATGAATAAATAAGTAACTCTATCTGCCTGGAGATTCCTCCGTTTGCCTGGCCGCGTTTATCTTTACGCGCGATAAGATGCTGCGCCCGGGTAAATATTGATGTCTCGCCTAATTAAGCCCCCTTCTTCGTCCAATATTCTTCGGGGCTGGGACGACATTCACGCGTGCAGCACGCACGGAACCAGGCCAAGGAGACCGAGTGAAACGGCGATGCGCGTAAGGTCGAGCCATTGCAACGGGTGATCAATAGTGAAAATGCGGGCTATTTGTGAGAAATTCTACCGAAATGGTGTCATCGTCTACGACGTGCTGTCTGTGGAACGTAGTAATTTAACACCTTGAACGTTGCGGTTCGCCGCTGAAAGTGCGGTCCAAGTTTTCAGCGTTGGAACGGCGCGGCGGCTTGAAGATTGAGCTTACTACTGAAAATAGGGAAAAATGTTGGGAAAAGTTTGGTCACTGTGACGAGATACTTCGATGCACTATCGTGCAGCCACAAAAAGTAGACGTATATGTCACATAGATTGGTACACAAGAATTTTCGCGATAAGAATATTTCTGCTGTGCATTGACTGCGGTCGATATACAGGGTGTCCAATTTCTTTCGGAGCAAACTTCGCCAGTGTATTCTATAGGTACATATGAGAGAAAAATGTTATATAAACATGGGTCGTTTGAAGCTTCGTTAAAAAGTTAGAACGAAAATAGTAACGAAGTTGCCCTCGTGCTCCGTGTTATTGTTACAACTTTTTAATAAAGCTTCAAACGACCTATATTTACATAACGTTTTTTTCTTTCTTATGCACATAGAACATACTGACAAAGTTTGATCAGCAAAAACTGGGACACCCTGTATAAACAATTACTAAATGCACGTAATACGTATACATATATGCATCTATTTAATATTTACCTTTTCCTGAAGTTCCTCAAGCGTAGTTTTGTACCTCTCAAGTGCTACGCTACCTGTTATTAACTTCTTTTTCAACTGGGAGAGTAATCGTTGAACCTTTTTCATCAAAGTTTCTCTCACTAAATTTTCGTCTTTACTGTAACTCGACAAACTTGCTGCGGCCCTTTGCCAAATGGCAATTTCATGTCTTAATTCCTACAACGCGGGGACAAAGGAATATATTAAACACGTTTGTTGTGTTTGTAATTTAGTTTGTGCCTTAGCTAACGAATCTTCTTTATGCGAAAAATTGTCGAAAAGTTAAGTTCATTGCCTAGTATAAATTGAAATATAATACCTGAGTCGCAAACTTCAAGGACATGTTTTATGTTTATTTGTGTATCGATAAAATATGAAAACGATCATATTTGGATGGAAAGAGAAGATTGGAAATACATATTGTTTAAAGTACCTGTACATCTTGCGGCTCGTCGAATCTAAGAACGGCTATATCTCGGAAGATAAATCGTAGTTGAGCATATACTACAAATATCACTAGTATAACGCCAATACTCATGTGCAGTGTGAATGTACTAAAATCGATACCCTAAATAATGGCCAACATATTACAATAGTATATTATAAATGATTAATAATTATGAAATATTGTAATCAACGCTTTAACACTGTTTACTCAAATATTCTTGAAAGTTTCATAATACAGATTGAAGCAATCGATATTATTAAGCGTACAAATTAATTCGGACCCTTTTCTCCACAAACTTCAATGTTTATTTAGAAAAAAATCAATCACAATTATAATGTTCCAAATAATCTCAATTATTTTATTTGTTTCTCTCTGAGAAAGTATGGCTGTTTTGGAGTCAAGACTTTGTGCAAAAAGGCACCTAATTAATTTCTACACCTAATATATTTAAATATGCTGCCAGTTTTATATTATTTTTGTAAATACAGTATGTTCATTACGAACAGTTATTTGATCGGTATCGATCGTTTACACCATTATTAATACGAATAAAAATTTTATTCAAGCTAGATATTAAACTGGTTTAACTTAATTGTCGATGAAATATTCCCAGAAATACACGAAGTGATACTTACATTATTAATAACATCGCGATTCGACGCAATAATTACATTAGGCGGATCACCTATTGGCGTCATAGCACCCCCAATATTAGAATAAACCACCATTGCTGTTAATATCGGCACCGGATTTATTTCCATTACTTCGCATAATCGGATGGTTACCGGTGTCATTAACAGTACCGTTGTAACATTATCTAAGATCGATGAAACGAACGCTGTGAAGAAACATAATGTACCTACGAGTGGCCATAGCTTTCCTCCGGTTATCTAAAAACAACAATTATGCCAGCTTTTTAATGGAAATATTAAATACTGTCAAGCATAAATATTCGTGTAATAGAATATCTGTATAGACTGTATTAGAAAATTATGAAAGTATCACCTTGTAAGCATAGACCGCTAACCAGTCAAATATGCCTGTTTCTGCGACTACGGCGACAAGTATCATCATGGAGAACAATAATAACAACGTATCGACGTCTATCCAAGATATCAATTCATCCATAGTTGGTCTCTGTGAAAAAATTCTTTAATCTGTGATTTAATCGACTTCTTAAATTTTCCTAAGATATTCTTAGTCTCTTTCTCTGTATTACCTCATTTAAGGCCGCTAGTATTGCAATAGACATGGTCGACGCTAGCATGGCGGCTAAAGTTCTATGTACAACCTACAATTATTCGCTTAAACTATTTAAACCATTTGAAAATGTGTACATTCGTACAGTGTTAATTGTTATAATGGTGTATAAATCACAGATAGTACACGACGTCTTAGAGATGTCTATTTTTCTAACAACGTGGAAAAATTATGTCTTTAACCCTTTGACTTGTAACAACGAGTGACACGAATTCTGGTCAAGATGTGCTAAAGGCAGTCATATTCGTAACAAAAATTCATTTTAATTCTAATTTTAGATTTGACTTGTGAAACTGAAGATTGTCAAATTTAATTAATCTACAATACATTAGCTTACCTTACTTAATGTAGTACTAGAACAGTAAATAGCTGACACTTATAGATGCACAGCCAAGAAAAGAAATCGTAAGTCAAAGGGTTAAGACTTTTTTAAGAAATTTCTGAAGACAGATTTGTAACATTTGGACGTCGTTCAGACGTCTTTTGGACATCCTTAGGCTGTTACTCGACGTCTTTAAGACGTTCATAAGACGTCTGTGTGCTATCTGGGTATAAATGTACATGTACTAAAATATTGCACTAGCTACTTAATATTAACAAACGACGCTTAGGCCACGCTTCGTCCGCGGAACATCGTCGCGGACGGTAATTATACGTCGGCCTTCCGGTTTGCAGCCTGGATTGCATACGGATCCAGTACGCTGAACAGATTCTTCTGCTTCTTTTCCCTCTCTCTAGAGCTTAAACATACTCGTCGTTCTTCGCTCGTGAACGCTAGAAAAATGACGGTCGAACCGAGACTGAGAACTTCTTCCTCGTCGACATAGAGGGGGATGACGAACTATTCTTTTTCGGACGAACTAGCGAAAATTTCACGTAGAGTGTTGCAATTTCGATTGCACAGGATTAGGAATAACACGATTGTTCGGTTGTAAAAGCCTAAATCTGTTCAAGGCGAAGGTTTAGGCGACACGGCTCGCAAATTTACAATTATTTAGGAAACCCTCTCATCTGGCCACCAGAAGCGGCAGCCTGCCGACCGACCAGATGAACCAGGACTCGACCCTACAATACAACAAATATTTAACAACAATACCCCCACCCTCTCGACACGACAGTCACCCCCGGAATACTCACAAAATCCAATCAACACTCTTCAACCACCTCCACTACACATTTAAACAGCGAATAGAAGCACACAGCAAGTTGATAAAATAGCACGCACAGACTTCGATTTTAGTATTACAAGCACCAACAGTTACTTACACATTAGCATACACATTCGATACAGACACTATTATTGTAACATATCTGGTTAACTATTTTAAATACAAGTATATCGTTGTTCAACATTGTGTGATTACTCAAAATTCAATACAGTCCACTACGTATCCATCGCATCCTTCGAAAGACTTCACTGAAGATTGCAAAATCAACGGTTCGAAGTCCGCGTCATCAAACCGTCGCAAATTCTAACGTCGACGCTGTGACGCGACCAAACAGGGTCTATGGCGTTGGACGCAGATGATCGAGGAAAATCGATTTTGTCTAACGACGAGGCACAGCTCCGGAGATGTTTCTTTAATTCTGAGATTGTACTGGGTGATTGGAAAATTGTGGTGCAAAGAGGGCGAAGATAAGTCGAAATCTTGTAATTTCGATTACTCGAGAGAATTTTATTGATAAGCAAGATGATAATAGGAGAATCGATTTTGTCTGGAAGGACGAGTCACGGTTCCAGAGAAACTTCTTTAACTCCGGGATTCTACAGGGTGTAATTTTGTAATTACGATTATTTGAGAGAAATTCATAGCTAAGTAAGATAATAACTCTGATAAAAAGCAAATAATGACAAATATCCAAAGGGGAAAATCGATTTTGTCTAAAAGAACGAGTCACGGTTCCAGAGAAATTTCTTTAATTCCGAGATTAGACAGGATGCTTGAAAAACTTTTGGTGCATCACTATGCACAAATTGTCCCAGAAAAATGGTAATCTGCGCCAAAATTTATGACAGATTTTCGAAAACAAAGCTCCCTGCGAAATTAGATTATTCCACAATTTCCACTCATACCACACACACCCGATACATCTCCCTCGCTGTCAACGGTACAAACAAAAGGACAACAATCCCCCCACAATTCCGCCGTTGTATCGGTAAGTCGAAATATTACGTTGAACAAAAGCACACACGGTTTCAACGTCCAAATGAATTTATTCGTGTCATCAATGTGTCCCACATTTCCTTGAAAGCCTGATAATCGTCGAATACTTTGCCGGCGCGCGAGACAATGGCCGAAGACTGGAAACGAGCAAGAATCTCGTTCTCGATGCGAAACAACTTCTCCTCCTAAGGAGGACAATAAGGACTTTCACTGTCTCCGCGTAGAATAATAGGGGCGGATAGAGGGGCTGGGGGCGGTCGCCTATTTACGAATGAGGAAAACGGAGCGTGTGCAAGCTGCATTATGTATGCGCTAAAAGCAGCACCACCACCACCACCAGCCTGGCTCCCGTTGTGTTACGATGAATAAATAAGTAACTCTATCTGCCTGGAGATTCCTCCGTTTGCCTGGCCGCGTTTATCTTTACGCGCGATAAGATGCTGCGCCCGGGTAAATATTGATGTCTCGCCTAATTAAGCCCCCTTCTTCGTCCAATATTCTTCGGGGCTGGGACGACATTCACGCGTGCAGCACGCACGGAACCAGGCCAAGGAGACCGAGTGAAACGGCGATGCGCGTAAGGTCGAGCCATTGCAACGGGTGATCAATAGTGAAAATGCGGGCTATTTGTGAGAAATTCTACCGAAATGGTGTCATCGTCTACGACGTGCTGTCTGTGGAACGTAGTAATTTAACACCTTGAACGTTGCGGTTCGCCGCTGAAAGTGCGGTCCAAGTTTTCAGCGTTGGAACGGCGCGGCGGCTTGAAGATTGAGCTTACTACTGAAAATAGGGAAAAATGTTGGGAAAAGTTTGGTCACTGTGACGAGATACTTCGATGCACTATCGTGCAGCCACAAAAAGTAGACGTATATGTCACATAGATTGGTACACAAGAATTTTCGCGATAAGAATATTTCTGCTGTGCATTGACTGCGGTCGATATACAGGGTGTCCAATTTCTTTCGGAGCAAACTTCGCCAGTGTATTCTATAGGTACATATGAGAGAAAAATGTTATATAAACATGGGTCGTTTGAAGCTTCGTTAAAAAGTTAGAACGAAAATAGTAACGAAGTTGCCCTCGTGCTCCGTGTTATTGTTACAACTTTTTAATAAAGCTTCAAACGACTCGTGTTTATACAAAATTTTTACCTTTCTCACGTTCATGGAACGTCGATAGGAAAACATTGAGACACCCTGTGTGTGACATAACCGTCTCATAGGATCACAGAACGAGAGGACGTTAGAAACCCCCGATTTCTCTAGAACCTTAAACTTCATTCTCACACCCCGTGTAACGATTGCACTATTGAAAATTCCTCAAAGTCTTGGCGAATCCTTTGATACAACCAAACACTCGAAGTTAAATAGCCAATCAAACGAGAGGAACCGTACGAAAAAGAAACGTCCGTCCGCGCGCCACACTCGTTAAATCGATCCTTCGACGTCTGACCAAAAGGCGCCTATTCTACTTAAACGGAACCGTGGTGCCAGCGCCGCTCCAGCAATTTCTCACTGGCGAAAGGCACGCCGGATTAAATCTCGTGAGCCAGAACAGCAGCCAGTGTGGGGAAGGTGCAAATTCTCCCTCCTCCCTCTCTCTCTCTCTCTCTCTCTCTCTCTCTCTCTCTCTCTGTTCGTGAATCGAAGCATTGCTCGACGGTTCGACTGCGGGAAATCCTCGCGTTTAATCGTCGAAACCACCGCGCGGCGGACTCTTCTATGGCTACGAATCCGCAGGGTGGTCGCCGCTCGCGCGATCGATCGAAATTCTAATAGGTCCGCTCTATTTCTTTCTCGAGCGTCGCTTTAATCGGCCCGGCGTATCGACGACCTCTCCCCATTTTCTCCTCCTTGTTGTCGATCGAGGAAAGACCCATTTGCCCAAGTACAAGTCGTATTGTCCGATAAAACGAATATAAATCCGATTGCATCGGACCACACGTATTATCCCTTTTCTCGCAACGAGAAAAAAAAAACACGCACACCAACGTGGAAAAGTTCTGTCGAAGAAGTAGAGGTATAGGTACGTGAATTCTTGATAAACTTGAAGAAAGTTATGCAGGGATGAGAGTGAAGAGAGAGAGGGTTAAGTATCTTCGACCTGAGAACTCCGTGGACGTTGACCTTTCTTACCGAACTTAATTAAGTCGATTATCGACGAAGTTTTCGGGATTCTTTTCCGTAAGTCTCTCGCCTGTCTCAGTTGATAAAGTACCATTACACTTGGGATTTAATCCTTGTCTTTAATTAAATTATCTTCTTATGCAGTACTGGCTGCGTCCTCGTGTAATTTCACTGTCCTATCGATTCATTTATGAAATTCCTATCGAGTGTCAGATTCGAGCATCGAAAACATGCTTCTGTGTTTATTCATCTTTTCTAGGTTGGCGTTGTCCGAATTCTCTGCTATCTATTCTATTTCGGAGCAAACAATCGAAGACAGATTCGAATATATCGTCACCGGGATAGATTTGAATATATCGTCACGTAATAAATTGCCGCGGGGATTTCTACGAGAGGGAACCGCGTCGTAAATTTACTCTGGCAAGTATCAATTATCCCGGGCAGCTTGTTTTTTGATATTTAACAGAAATCCGTACAAGCGATATTTCCCGCGTGATAAACAGCCTGCGAAATTTCCTGCTAGTGTCCGGGCCCGCGGATATTGGCACGCGGCGAACGCGGAGAGGGCGGGTCGATAGTCGAAAACAAAGTGTCTACGTGGGAATTCGAAAATATCCACGCAGAAAATTGCGTCGAGGGGGATAATTGGCCTGCGGCGGGACTAAACTAAACGCTCGATACTCGCGAATTACGAACGCGTATTAGCGTGCCGAGCAAGCGAGCACCGTGACGAGTTCGACGAACCTCCCGCCTCTCTCTTGTTGCCGCTTCGAGCAGACAACGCGACGAGCCAGTGAAAAGCCTCTCTCGATCGACAGGGTATGCACTTTTTTTTCGACATTCCGTTTCGAGTCTTTTCTCGATTTCATCTGTCCGGGGATAATTAATTTTCCAGGGATTTTCGCGTGATTAAGGGTTATTCATTTGCAATTTTGAAATTTGAAGATTAGGTTGTTGCAGGTTAAGTATCTCTAAATATTTGTTCGACGTGGAAAAGATGTGAGAAAAGAATTTTCATACACTTCAATCTAACTTCGAAGTTGAAGTAAGCATTTATAAAGTAATCAATTCAACAAGCTTCACTTTTATTCACTTTTAATTCAATAGTCAAGAAATCGTCTCCCAAAATCGGACGCCATATTGTTTCTATCACCTGCGAAGTTTGTCCGTCGAATTCACCCACAAATCTTCTCGAATTCGCGCAAAATGACGTTCCGTTCTGTAGTCGAGAGCGGAGGCAGTGCATTAGAGGCGGCCTTAGCTATTTTTCGCGTCGTAATCGCCAGCTTCGTCGCCTCGTAAATAACCCGTGTTGCATCTGATAACCGGTCGGCCATTTTGTTTTATCACCGCGTGCCCACGTCGTGGCACTATCGCGCCACCTGCGATCCCTCGCGCGTTTAATTCTCGAATTTCGCGCGTGTTACGGCACTCGCGAGAGTGACGATAAGCAAGCGGATAAGGAGCCTCGATATCGAGCGGAAAGGACGGCCGCGACACGGCGGAATCGCGTGCCTCGAAGGAGCCGCACGTAACAGATGTTACGCGCGTCGCATCGATCTCGAAACCGGGAAAGTATAAATCACGTGAACGCTGCGCACTACGGAACGGTCTTTTGTGTTTGCCGTACGAGCGTGTTAATAAAAATCGACGTTTTATCGTCGGCTGCGTACACGACCGGTCAAATAACCAAGCGGAATTTATGACGGTTGGACCGCAGCTGCGTCGCTGCATTCCGAAAACTCTGCCTCCGTGACTCGAGCGGTTTTTCAAAAGTTGTCACCGGTACGAATCTTTACCGAGTGAAATTCTGTTGTACACTTTGTATAATGTGCCGTGATATCGGGAAATTTCTAATACGCCCATTATCGAACCGTTTGCATTGCAAGAGAAATAAGTAAATAAATAAATACACGATGTGACGTGTTTAGTACACCGACTATACAATAAACACGGGTTTAGAGGCGTGGCTTAGCTACGGCTGCCACTATGCTTAACCTATATTTTATGAAGCAGTAGTATGCTTTCAAAGGAGCACGAGAAATTAACGTAGCATCTCAGTAATGATGTCAGAAGGTCCAAAATGAAGAAGGTTTAATTGTATTATACAGGGTGCTCAGCAAGAATTGACAAACAATGAAGAAGCTCGGGTAGGACATTTTTTATTATCACTGCACGTTGAATCTATCACTGCAATTATGTTCACATATTGTGGTACACCCTGTGTACGTGTTTATATACATTAATACGTGTGCAGAGGGTTGTAGGGGATGGCATAATGTTCGTGCATGGTATTCATGGGCTAGTCTGCTCGTCTATAGATAATGTAATCTTAGTAGAGGCTGGAGATGTTGGACATCTGCTCGATGCTGCGAATCACGCCAGGTGCTCCAGCCACTCTTATAGCCTCACCAGGTGTCTTGGCTCTTGTCACATACTCTGAGGAGACATATGGTCGTGTAAGTTTAGACACTCTTCGAAAACTCGATGGACTCCAGAGTGAAACATATTACACGTCACGTTGTAATTTCTTAAAATAATTCCACTTAAACGTGAAGAAGAACGATGCACAATAGTGTACAAGTGTATTTCTTAATACACAAGGGGTGTGCAATACAATTTGATTAATGCACGAAGATAATCAATTTTTCTGACATCAACGTAAGAATAATGATGACACTTTTGCACGCCATTCTATGCGACACATGAGTGGTTATTAAAAAATATTACATCCTACGCCTATCATACGAGCATACAAATTTTAATTGAGAATAATTAAATAAAAGTTTAAAATAAACATAATTAATGTTCAAATGGAATTTGTTGCCATTGTGAAAATGTTATCAGAGAATGATTAAATAATTAATATAATTATTCTCGCTATCTCCACATTACAAGACTATTGTTTCAATAAAGGTATTTTATTTCAATTCAGTCTGAGTACTCCGCAATAGCTCTTTGAAAATCGTCGTATATTTATTCCCACGAATTTTTCATTAAGCCAATATCAATCACCGATGTCGAGTAATTATCTGTGAATATTATAAAATGTTCATTCGAACGGGGTATCGTTTCGTATCATAATTCACCGTAACACCAGGTTTCGTCGTAATTCGAGGATTAAACGAATCTCCCCTCGAAACATCCCTCTTACCGGGTTAAGCCGCTGTTCAGTCAAGTAACACGCAGCGCGACAGATAAATCAATCTGCATTCCAGGTGACCGCGCTGCTCTCCATATGCACGATACTCCTGACCTGCTGCGCGAGCCACGCAATCGTCTACCGCAAATCCGCTTACTCCGATCTCGAGGACTCGATGACAGAGGACTTGGATCCGCAAGTATAAGTCCAAATTCCACAACCCTTCTACGCCACGTTTGCGACCCCTCCCGCGGGTTTGACTCGACGTTGTTGCGTTTACACGTCGAATAATTTAATGCGCCTGCACGCTGCTTCACGGCATGCTTGGCGGTAGATCGATACATCATACCACAGGGGTTTTTTTAAATTTTTTATTTAAACGACTGTGTGTGGTATTAGTTGCGATTGGGTGGTGAAAGGAAGGCTTGCAAGCTTCTAATTTTTGGATTAGTGGAATATTTTTATTTTTGATATTCTTGGAGGATCTCCACTTATGGAATTTCAATTTTTTAAATTCTATAAGATGGAGAAATAAGAGCTTCATTTGTCTAATCTTCGAATATCAAAAATTTGCATTTCTTAAATCTTCCAATAAAAAAAAATTCCATTTTTTGAATTTTCAAATATCAGAAGATACCATTTCTCAAATCTCCAAATACCAAAAGGTTCCACTTCTCAAATCTCCAAATACCAAAAGATTTCATTTCTCAAATTTCCAAATAACAAAGGACACCACTTCCCAAATTTCCAACCACGAAGAAACTCCACTGCCAAGATTCTCCCGAGCAAAGAAGCATCCTAATTCCATTCTCCGTCGTCCTATATATTCAACCATCGCGATTACAGTTCGCCAGGAAACGGGACCGACGAAAATTACAAAAGAGCGGGAGCTTCGTTTTCAATAACCCTCAAAGGATCACCGTCAGGATCACCGAATCGAAGCGAGCGTAGAATCAGGAAGGAGTGGATACACAATGCGCGAGAGGGTAGGAAAGAGATGGAAAACAGAACGAAGGAAAATACACGAATTACCGGGCGAGCCCTTGTTTTCTTGGCGCGCGTTTTCATTACGCTTGCTTGCCGGGGACTCGAGAGGCCTTAGGGCTCTTATCCTTGCACTTCCGGTTCAACAGGCATTAAGATGAGTATCGTTGACATCGTTTCCTGCCTGCAGACGCGGAGCCGCGCAAAAGGAATTTAACAAACAAAAGAAACCTCCCGGACCACTGTGGAAGAGGAACGAGAAGGAAGCGTGTAACGCAGCTCCAGCGGAAAGTTCATGTTCGTTTCGTAGCTCTCGGTGCAGACCAAAATTTATACGTCGCCCCGGCATACACCGGAACCTGCCCTTTGCATCCCCGTTCCTCTTTAACTTCGTACCACGAGAGATCTTCGTGCACTTCGAAACGCTTCAGAAATATTTCATAGAGAATTTCTTGGTGTAAAGAATGAAGAATGGCTCGTGAAATGTCGTTGTACGCTTGGAATTGTACAAAATGGATCATTAGAGAAATAGTTACAGCTAAAGATACGATAGTTACACTTTTAACCCCAAGTTTTACGATTTTTTTAAAGCTACGCACTTTCGAAAATTTATTTGTCAGACATATTTGGTAGCCTGAACTGATACAATTATTGTCAAGAGGTATTTACAAAAATGTGATATTTTTAACTTTAGCGGCGCCATTTGTAATCTTGTCGAAATTTCGATTAGATCAGGTTATTCCTCGTGAAAAAACACACAAGATTCGTATTTAACATTTTTCTCTACGTCAACTCGTTCTTGAGTTATGCCAATTAATATTTTCCCAGCGCGCACGCTCGTAATTTCGGAGGGCGATTTCACCCCCTAAACATGAATATTAGCAGATAAAAAAAAATACGTGTCCAATATTTTTGGATGCTCTACCGGTATGCAAAGTTTTATCCAAATCGATGTGTATCAGTTTGGTAATTTTTTTTTTTATAGTTCAGTTTCGATATCGTGTCGAATAAAAAGAATTAAAAATACCATGCACCATTTGCGTTTGGTAAGCTTCAAGTATAAACGTCAATTGAAGTTTATGACAAATACAGGCTGAACCATAAGTCTCTCAACAAAAATGCACTCGAATCCCAAAAATTTATTTCTATTTTCCCTAATATTTGTATCTACTGTGCTAGTAATAAGTAAGAAATCGAGCAACTTATGGTCCACCTTGTACTCCTTTCGTCATACCTGAACAATCAGTATGGCTTGTGATTACAAGACAAGAAATTCATTCCCTCGAATTTTCAATGCTTTCACAATTTTTCTAAGAAAATACAAAATGTCCCAGAGAAAATGATATTCCAAGATAACTAAATTTCCTCGAAAATTGATTCACTCTCCGCTTGATTGATAAGAAAGCAATTCTTTTTTTAAATCCCGGAAGCATAACGTTGCTCGTCACGCGGCGGCTCATGAATTTAAACGAAGAAACGGGGTCCACTGGTTCGCGCAAAAACTAATTACCCGCTAATCCATTAATTCCGGCATTTCGGTGTAAACAGGTGGCGCGTGGCGTCAGCAAAGCTGCCACAAATTTCCCCGTCGCCGAATTCACCGGCTAGCTTCCGCTTAAATCGGCCTTAAGACGCGGTCGCGTTTCACGTGACGCCGTTAACGGCCGCTGGACTTCCAGCAGCTTTCCTGGCTGCGTTAGCGCCATGATTCTCCGGCGTCGGCGTCGCGACGCTTCGCACCACTTACCTTGGCGAAGGTTCTTTGCAACTTCGAAACAAGAAACCTGAAAGAAGAAAGAAAATTCTTTCATTACTTCTCGTTTTGTTTATGGTATCGTTGATTAATTAGGATTTAGCGTGTGAAAGTTACTGAAATTGAGGGATAGTGATTGGTAAAAATTTCGTGATTTATGTATTGATTATATATAGGGTGGGAATTTTTATATGGAATTTAAATGGTTTCACAGGGCCAAATTTTTTCGATGGCAAAAAGTTAAAAAATGTTTCGTATTTGACTTGAAATTTTGGAGTCCAAGAACATTTTAATTTCACATCAACACCTCTCACAACACAGCGAAAAAATATATACATTTATGCGTAAAAACAGGCGACTTTAATTTAACTGGAACCTTTTTAATGGAAAAAGTTACAAAAAATTAAATAAAGTTTCACACTTGACTTAAAATTTTGGAGTCCAAGATCACTTTAATTTCATATCAATATCTCTCACAACACACAGTAGAAAAAATATATATTCACAAGTGACTTAAAAAAAAAAAAAAAAAAATTTGCATTGATAATTTTTCTCCCATCTTATCCACCCTTTGGAACAATTTAAAACACTTAACTTTAGAGAAACAAATTAGACAGCTTGTTTTACACGATCCACTCTATATTTTGAAAAGTAATACTCTCAAAATGCAATAGGATATCTAGCCAGAGATATCGATTAGTGGTAACATCAAGCAGAGCTTGATATCATTGCTAATTGATACGCGTTGTCATATTTGTACTACTGCTAGTAACGTGACGAGCGAATCGTTGAATTAGACTGAACGGGTGATTAAACAGGTTGAAATGGACTTTCGGCTGGATAATTGGCTACAAAGATCAAGCTTCGTGGAAACAGAACCGCGTTTCACCTGCTAAATTGATTTATAATTGTAACATTTGCTGTTTATACAGCTACGTAATGAATGGACAAATTGGTTTATTTTAAATTACATAATTAGAGTATCGTTTGGAATATACACAAGGTTCGTCGTAATGAACGATTCCGATTAGCTGGAAAGTGATTTTAGACACGCTACAGGGTGCAACCTCGAAATTTCATTTGCAGAAAATTAATTACGAATTTCTGTGAATAATAATTGAATAAAATATCGAATAGAATGATTTTAACGTTCTATAACGCCATGAGACTTTCAGAAATCATTTTATTTATCTGTTATTGTACTATTATATCGTAGAAACCGACGGAAAAATATTGAGGGATCCAACGGGAATCGAACCCGGGACCTTCGGCTCAGCAAGCCGAGGCTTTGCGCGCTACGCCAAACACTCCCTCCCCTATTCTGTTGTCACGGTTTCCTATTTCTGGGTATGGAGGCCCCGATACTAGAATATTATCAGAAAATTTTTTGGTAGTAACTATTGGGTTGTTCGGAAAATTCGTAGCGAAATTTAAACCTCTAATTGACACAGCGATAAAAATTAAACGGTATTTTTCTCGGCAGTTTAAGGCGAATTCAACTCATTACTCAAATTATTCGTAAGATGGACAGCGGTGGATAGAAGTCGAATTATATTTTTCGCAGTGGATGTTGAATTTTTCTTGGTAAAGCTCTACTTTAGAAAATATAGTTCGCTTCGGGAGTAATTCTTGAGGCCCACTGGATTTATCTTCGAATAACGAGTGAAATACCTTTCGGGTTTTGTTGCTATCTCGATTAAAGGAAAAAACAGAAATACAGTCAAGGACATCCTTCAAAATATAGTAACTTTTTCAAAATTGGGCCAAACAACTTGAGTTTTTTTTTGAGAAGCCAGAAGTATTAGTCGCGCAAATTGCTAATTTTCAAAATTTTTTCTACACGTCATCTAGCGAACTACTAACTTCTCAAAAAAATTCAAGTAGTTTGACCCAATTTTAAGAAAGTTACTTTATTTTCAAGGGTGTCCAGATATTTCTGTCCTTGACTGTACGTAAGCTTGAATTTTTCTTCCATTTCGCCACGAACTCTCTAGGAAATTTACAATTATTACAGTTTTTATATTTAATTTTTCTCTTGCTTCTCCCGTCAAAATGCAATTTCTCCAAGAACGAAGAAAGCTCGGGTTAAAGATCTGAAATGGACAGAGCGAATAAGAAACGTAAGATGGGGAGAAAGAAAGTTCTCTGCACGCAAAATAATCGAGTATGAAAAATGAACGTTTTTCCGCCACGCACAAGTGGCAAGTTTTCTCTTCCTTTTTTTTTATCAGTCGAACAATTTCGCGCAAGCCAAAGGACCGATAATTGTGGAACATGTCGTGTTTAGTGCTCGCGCTTTATATTCGAGAGCGATTAACATCAGCACACGAACGATGTTTCGCGGGCCGCGCTCGACTGTTGCCTACTAATTAAAAGGCAGATATTAGAAAATTTATGCTCGAACGGGGAGAAAAGTGCGCGTCACGCGATCCCGGGAATAATAAAAAAGTTTCGCGAAAACCGCTCGCCTCGTTACATGAGCGTGCGATTTTTCATGCGAATTTTTCGATCCGTGACGTGATTTCTGTTCCAACCAGCACGTACATACGTATCTCCAACTCTTTCGCTGTGTTTCAAATATCAACGCATAGGAACGCAAACGCTATTGGCGAGCGATGATGGTATTAAAAGAATTATAATACGCGTGAAATAATAGCTTCAAAGCGTGACAAAGGGACCAGAAAGTAACGAATTTTTGAACATTTCCGGAACAATCTCGTTGGACGAACGACCGAGAAGAGCTGGAAATAGTAATTGAAAAAGAATACATATTATAGTATCGTAATTTGAAGGAAACGTAGTTTTAAGAAAACGGTGTTGAAAATAAAAGAGAGACGAAAGCCAGGCCCAACGGGAGAAACTTTAAGCCAAGTTTCCAACAAAATAGCCGGCGCTTTAAGTGATAATTATTATTGGAAATGGACGACTGCATCTCTGGACACTCAGAAAGAGAAAGCTAGGGTCCGTTTATACCTACGAACTGTTCACCCCAGTGTATCGCAGTGTGCAGAGCTCGACTCGAAGACGAACACATCAGGTGGAAGTCCTAGTGTCTTTGTCCAAAAGAACAGCGAGACATTTTTGTCCTCGCTTGATTATTTCTACAGGGTGTTCTTAGAAATAATCCCACAATTATCATTCGTGCAAGTGAATGCAACCCGATTAGAATTTCAGTTCGGCATGCCTGAAGACGAATGTGGGCTCAATGCGGAAACGATTAGGCACACCTAAATGCTGCAAGCCTAATCGTTACCGCATTAGGTCCTAATTCGGAAGGAATGGTACATGCCTAAGTTGGGAATTCCTAACAGTTGCCACATGTGGCCCAAATGGGGGTGGCCAAGCGCACGCTTAGGTTGGGCCTTCCTAACAGTTGCCATAGGTGGCCCAAAATGGGGGTGGCCGAGCGCACGCTTAGGTTGGGCCTTCCTTACAGTTGCCATAGGTGGCCCAAAATGGGGGTGGCCGAGCGCACGCTTAGGTTGGGCCTTCCTAACAGTTGCCATAGGTGGCCCAAAATGGGGGTGGCCGAGCGCACGCCTAATTTAGGCATTCCTAACAGTTGCCATACGTGGCCCAAATGGGGGTAGCCGAGCGCAACGAGCGCACGCCTAAGTTAGGCATTCCAAACTGTTGCCATACGTGGCCCAAATGGGGGTGGCCGAGCACACGCCTAAGTTAGGCATTCCTAACAGTTGCCACACGCGTCCCAAATGGGGATGAGAGCTTTCAACAAGATAAAAGTTTTTACAATTTTATCCATACAGTGTCTTGATGAGGTATTCCTCGTGAGATTTCATTAATGTCTCCCAATGGCAGCCTAATAAAGCTATTCTAATATGGGCCTAATGCAATCCACACAGTGTCTTGATGAGGTATTCCTCGTGAGATTTCATTAATGTCTCCCAAAGGCAGCCTAATAAAGCTATTCTAATATGGGCCTAATGCGGTTGGCCTCATTGGGAAGGCCTAATGCGGCCCTAACGCGGCTTTCCCAAGTAGGCAGTCGTGAATATTCCGCGTTACAACCGCATACGGGCCTAACAGGCTAATTAATCTAGTCCAATGCGGACATAATATCTGCTTGACTGAAATCTCTAGTCGGGTAGTATCTGAAAAAAAGAAACAAACCTACAAACCTTACACTATACGTTGCAAAAGTATATTCGAAGTCATACGTTCGTTTTGGAACATTCTCTTTGTTAGCAAAGTCGGTAAGTTTCTCAAAGTTCACGGTTCTTCTTCAAATACTTTTTCACGACAGTTCTCTCTCTGGCAAGTACAATTACGCTTTTCAAGAAACGGAACCACGTTAAAATATAATTCCGTGGCGCAACGATACTCAAATAGAAGGAACCGGCGGCGAACTTTCTCGCGGATCAACCGGAAGTCTTCAAGATGGAGGATCGCGGTACGGTGGTTCCGGTTTTGCCACAGCGTCCCTTTCACACATATTCAACGACATTCGTCGTCGTCGTCGTCTCTGAACATTCAGATTTCACCGTCGCCAAAGTGTCGCGTTTGATATGTTATATTAAAAATCTGGCCAACCACGTTCGTCCGGGAGAATATCTAGCAGAGGCGGGAGAACGAGGTGGAACGTGGATCGAGCTATTTTTATGGGCGGATCGTGAAGCCGCCGGGGAATTTACGACGGCTGTTAATAGCAAGTAGCAAGGGTAAATGATTGATGGGACGTTTTAAAAGGGTTAAGTATATCATCGTCGGATGAATTTGAAATTGAACATTGTACAGCGGGTAGGGAAATTGGATGTGAGAAAAGTGTTGTGAAATTAAGGAGGCTTTGTTGTATCAGTCTTGGATGATCGTGTAAAGAGAATTATTTTGGGAAATTGAAATCGCACGGAGAAATAATGAAAAATATTTATCCTTATCGTAAATAGTAAAATATTTCTATATCAACATGTTTGCGATACGCAATTTATAGTAATAAATAAGAGAATAGTGTGATGAAAGTAAATTACTCGTATGAATATTTATAAAGAATTTTTAATTTTTCTGAGAATGTGATATCGTGAATATTAGTGCAAAGCTAACTTAATTTGACTTTCCAAGAAAATGACGATACTATCTTGCATTTAAAAAAAAAACATACTACAAAAAGTGACAAATTATTTCACTTAAACGCGTTACTAAAATTGTCCAAAAAGAATGACAAATTATGTCATAATTGCTCAAATTTAAGTAGCACTATTAATTTAATATTTTCATAACAATTCAAACATTAACTTCTTTCTACATAGAAACACACACTTATACGTGCACGAGTTCAAACTGTAGAGAATCATGCATGATTCATCATACAAGGAGCGCATTAATCCCGGAATACTTTCCGCAAAAATACCACGTCAGACGAAGTGATATCCCTAGGACACTCCATAAAAGGAGCGCGAACGGTGCCGTAAAAGGCAGGAGAAAAAAAAATGTAATTACGTATATGGAGAGATCGCGCTATTAAGGAGATTGATCCGGAAGAACGAAGGAGGAAGCGCGTGCGACGTGGACCACGATGGCGCGATCAAGAGTCTCGTTTGAATCTCGAGCGTGGATTCCGCCGGATATCCGCGAACGGCCTATAAAAATCGGCTGCTCACCGTAAATCGCCGGACATTTCGGATTTCCGGATTAGCCCCGTCCGCGTACCCGTTGAACCGGCTCGGTCACGTCGTCTCGTAAACTCTTTTCGTCCGGGGGAACGACGAGTCGAATGAACGGGGCAAGACCATGCCGTTTCTGACGCTCTTTTTTTTCTCTCTTTTGCTTCTTTATTCTCGTTTGTTCCCTTGTCGAAAATTGGCGACTGTCGGGATCGATCGTTGAACATGATGCTCGTTGTCCACGATGTGGATGTTGCTTTGAGACTCTTGCGAGAGGAGGCGGAATGGAAATGAGCAGTTTGAGAAAAGAGTTCGGTTAATTTTGGAGATTTTTCACCCTTCGGTGTGGATGGACTCGTGTGTGCGTTCAGAAAGAAGTAAGAATGCAAATAATAATAAAAATAGATGGCCATTGACGAATAAAAAATGTAACTTGGATATGATTTAATTTGAGAGAAGAGTCTAAGGATTTAATTTAATTTTATTACTTTAATGAATAGCGAATAGGAATAATTCCACGAAAATAAATTTCTAAAATTTGTATCATCTTTCGGGTAAATTTTCTTATTTTTTTAAATATTTTTGCCGTACAATAATGATATACCTTATGTGTAATAATTGCAAGCCATCCCATAGAGTGGTAAGGATAATTGAATAAAACATAGCGAAGAATACCCATCAATTTGAACTGGAAGCTTCATTAAAAGAAATTAGCAAGGGTTAAAGAACATCAAACAACCCCATTCACGCAACGAACAAAAGATTCATTCACCCCACGTCGTTCTCCATCCCATCAATCTCCTTAATGAAGCCACAAAAGGCAGGCGTAAAAACGCAAACGGCGCGTCGCCACAGCCATTCTAGCCTTCCGTCCGCTTTCGAACGACCGACGACGTTACGTTGTCGCTGCAATTCCTACAACTTTTGCTGTAGGTACATCGGCAACGTTCGCGCTCGATAAATAGCGGAGGCACGTATCGCGTGCCACGGTGAAAGGATTAACGACTCGGGACAAACAACGTCGAGTCGGTGCTAGCGCGCGTAATTCTAACTCGCGAGCAAGTTTGCGCGAGCAGGTACGACACGAATTAGAAATTTCACGCGAGTAACGGCACTCGGGGAGGACAATGTTTAGGAGTTGCGATGCTTGGGAGTGGTAAGCGTCGAGAGTTGCAACGTTTGCGGATTGAAATGCTCGGGGCTTGCTAAGCTTGCGAATTGCAACATTTGGATATTGTAACGTCTGGGAATTGCTATGTCTGGAAGTTGCAATGGTTAGGAATTGCAAAGCTTGTGAATAACAACGCAGAGAAATTGTAACACTTGGGGATTGTAACGCTGAGAAATTGTAAAGTTTGGGAATTGTGCGCTTGCGAGTTGCAAAGCTTAGGAATTGCAAAGCTTGCGAGTTTCAACGCTCAGAATTGTAAAGTTTGAGAATTGCAACGCGTAGAAGTTTCAATGCTTGGGAATTTCCACGCCTGGGAATTGTAATGCTCGGGAATTGCGAAGCTTGCGAATTGCAACGCTCGCAATTATAAAATTTGGGAATTGCTACGCGCAGAAATTTCAGAGCTTCGGGAATTTCCACGTCTCCGAATTGCAATGCTCAGAATTTGCAAAGCTTGCGAATTGAAACGCTCAGAATTGTAAAGCTTGAGAATTACAACGCTGAGGAATTGCAAAGCTTGCGAATTGCAACGCTCAGAATTTTGAAATTTGAGAATTGCTAAGCGCAGAAATTTCAGTGCTTGGAAACTGCAACGCTTGCGAATTCCAACGCTCGGAATTGCAAAGCTTGCGAATTCCAACGCTCGGAATTGCAAAGCTTGCGAATTGCAAAGCTTGCGAATTCCAACGCTCAGAATTGTAAAGCTTGAGAATTACAACGCTGAGGAATTACAAAGCTTGAGAATTACAACGCTGAGGAATTGCAAATCTTGTGAATCGCAATTTATCGAAATTGCGACCTTTGGAAATTACCATGCCCAGAAATTGCAACGCTCAGCAATTACAGTGCCAAGAACCACACCACCCAGGAATCGCAACATTCGAAGATCTCATAGTGCCTCATAGTCGCAAAGCTCCGGAGTAATCACCGGGCTCGAGAGTTACAATGCCACGCGAATTGCAAAGCTTTTCGGGGTGAATTTCATCTGGCAAAAAAAAAAAAAAAAAAAAA
>NW_017100857.1:1654137-1670642 GCF_001263275.1 Habropoda laboriosa
TCGTACGTGAACAGGGTCGCCGTAGTCTACGGCGATAACGCGACTCCATTCGCGCGCTCCTCGCTTCCCTCCCAGGATTACTGTAACTTCGCCATTTTCCAGCAGGACAAGGGTTTATTAATACCGCGGCCGGAACGGGCCGCCCTCCTATTCGGAACTCTCCGCGACCGGATTAACGCAGCGCTTACTTCTCGTTTAGGAGATTACTCCAACTATTCGTCCGCCTGGGATTTAATGCAGGTACGTAAGCGTAGGTCAGGTGGGAAAGACCGCGAATAAAGTGTGACAGAGGTTGTGCAACCTCTCTCTACGAGCATGAAAGAACGAGAATAATCATAGGTACCCCTACCGTGTGGAAAAAAGTTGTTTGCCACGAAGTAGAGAGAGAGAGGGGGTTAAAGATAGGACGAGTGGAAGAGTTCGCAAGGGTAAGTAAGTTAAAAAAAGACGTGTAAGAGGCGGGAGTTAGCGGAATGAGAGAAAATAAGGGGGAAAGGGAAATGAGAACGAGGATAAAGAGGTGGGCAGGAATAACTGGAGCTTGAAGGAAGGGTAAAAGCGGGGGTCTGAGTTGATGTAACTGAGGAAACATTTTCGAGAGGGAAAATTGGGAAGAGGGAAGAATCGAGGAAAAGTGCTCAAGGTGGAAACGAGAGGAGAGATAAAAGAATCGAGGGGAAGATCTGCGAAAGTTACGAGGAGGGAAAGTGAGTCGGTAGTTGGAGAAAAGTGGAGCAAGAAAGACAAGAGAGAAATAAAAAGGACGAATAATCGAAAGAAGAGGGGGATAAAGTTGGAACGGTGTCGAAGCGACGGAGAGGAGCAATTTCGGAGTAAAAACTGGCGCAGACGAGGACGCAGGCCAGAAAAGGGAACAGAAATTGTGTCGATGCGGAAAACTCGAATAAACGAAAGAAGAGGAATTCAATTGGCATGTATGCGAGACAGCTGGAACACGGTTGAAGAACTAAATTTCCCCTGAAAAGAGATCAAAAGCTTCGTCAAAGGGCCTCGAAAGAAGCCTGAAGCACCAAAAGAAACTCGTAAACAAACCGACGTGAAAAAAAGGCCAAACGAAATATGAAAGAGAAAGGGAAGAAGAAAAGAGGAAAACAGAGTACAGAGGCGGTGGGAAACGTGGTCAAAAAGCGGAAGCAAAGCTCGCGAGCGGAACATCGGGACGGAAGTTCGAGCACAGGGGATGAAAAGCAGAAAGCGTAACAGAGAAAATGGCGGGGCATGAAGGAAAGAGGTGAAAGGGACCGAGCCAAAACAGGCAGTCACAGAGATCAGCCAGAAGGGGTGAATAAAACAGAAACAGTCAAAGATACAAAGAACGGTCGAAGAGTGGCGAAGCCAAAGAGGGAAGAGGGATTAATAACCATAGGGATCGAGAGGGTATCGGTGAAAAAAAGAGACGGAATTACACGGAGAGAGTGCACGACGAGAAGGCAGAGAAAAAGAAAGAAGCTAATAGAAATGAAAAGAAAAAGGAGACGGAGAGAGTGCATAAGGGGTCGCGAGGAACGTGTGTAATGAAGTTGGAAAACGGCGGAGCATTTATCGACGAATTAATCCGTATAAAGCGCGGTCTCGTCGTTACTGCGCGACACACTGATACACACGCGGGCAAAGTAAGGGGTTTGAAGAAAGGGAAGAAGAGAAAGAGAGATACTGGCTGGCAGGCTGCCGTTCAGATTATCTGGCCAGAGATCGTTATCGACCTAGTCGCTGGATGACGATCTTTTTTCCCTACCGAAGCACCGTAATTGCCGGTTTTTCAAGCCCGCCACCCAACATGAGGGATAGGCCGCGTCGCGCCGCTTAACTTAATCGATCGCTGGCTTTTTGCGATCGAGTTTGTCCTCGCGTTACGACCAAGCATGATTTCACGCGCCCGCACGACCGATGTTTCCGCCCCGTTACGAAACGACGTCGCGGTAGGGGACGGAATAATCGTGGAAACGCCGTACCAGTCAAGTTTTCGCGGGCTTTTTGCGATTTGAAAACGAGATGTGTGTGTATGTGTAAAATACACGTCCCTGTAGTGATTACGATACCTCCTCTCTGAGGCTTTGATCTTCGAGGGTTGGAATTGGGCGTTGAGAAGTTCCGAGGATCCTTTTGTGTTTCTTCGTAGATGCTTCTGTTGAAAAATTAAGGTTGAGTGTTTTAGGCTGTAACCTGTATTAGTGCTCGGTGAAATTTTTCGGGACGAGGTGTGTTCCTTTAGAAATTCTTCTTGTCATCCGGCCAGAGTTTCAAGCTGTCCTCGTCAGAGAGGGTCGTTAGACTCTAGATGGTGTTTCGAGGCAAAAATGCTGAATTTTAGGAGAAAACAATTTTTTTTTTAGGTTGTAGATACAATTTGGTGTATCGTATATACGTTTTTTCCTCTGTGTTGGACAAAACGAGAAATTTAAAAGCTAGAGGTGACAATTTGCACGATCGAGTGCGCGTTCGCGTTCAATTCAGCGTTCCATAAATCTCCGGTTCGTTGATTAACGTCGCGCTCCATTTTAAGAACGGGACAAACACATCGTCGCCAGGGCGATAATTTAATCATCGAGCTCGCGCACAATATCGTCGAATAGTCCCGCTCGTTGACGAAAAATTCTGACGAGTAACCGAGAGCGAAATAGCGAACGAGAGAGAGAGGCAGCGAGTGAAAGAGAGACTCTTCAACATCTCCGATTAATTTTTCCGCTTTGAAGCGATTTTTTTCCCATTTTTTTTTTTTCCACCCTGTACGGCAAGTTGGGTCAATGGACTCTCCGGAGTTTCCGTCGCCGCGTAACGCGAAATAAATCGTCTCTAGCGCGGAAAAAAAGCGTCGAGAGGCCCGTCAACAAGCTGGCTGGCACGGTGCCTGTGAAATTTCGTCGAAAGATTGTCTTCGACCGCGTTGCCAAAAGCCCCAAGTCATGCCGTGGAAAACAGGGGATTTTCGCGTTGCAACGAGCCTCTCTCTCTCTCTCTTTCGTGGAGAAAAATTAATTTTCATCGTCGAGACACCGGTGACGTTAACGAAGTCGAAGGGTTTCCTGACAAAACTTCACCCAGAGATCCTCTTAGTTTATAGTTGCCTGAATTAAACGAGAGTTTGTAATAGTACACTTAAGTGTGGCGAGGGCGAAAGGTGGAATTTCGTAATTTGATCGTTAATATAGGGAGCAAAGTGAACCTCTCTCTCTTTCTCTCTCTCTCTCTCACTCCACTTTCGCGTTCACGATTCGAACGTGTGTTTCGAGTGCGTCAGCAGCGTCGCGTGAGCTTTTCATCATCGTCAAACACGGCGTGGCGCGCGAACAGGGACCAAAGGGGAAAAAAATTCTCTTCAAACTCTTCGAATGAACTTTCTCTCTTCCAAACGAGAGGTCTTTGAACTTTGTCGGTTTCGCGACCCCTTCTACTCTTTTCGTCGCCGGGGGGATTAAACATTCCAACTAGGACCCAACGAAAAAAAAAAGAGGGAAAACGAGAGAGAGAATGTTCTTTCTGCTTATTCCTCGTTCTCCTTGATATTGTCTCTTAACTCGCTCGCGTCTCGCTTTGGGACCTTCATAAGTTCGTTTTAATAAACGTTGATGCGAAGTGGGTGTCTTCTCTCTCTCTCTCTCTCGCAGCGTCCAACTTCTTTTCAGCCTGTGATCTTCCTTTACGACGCGCACCTCCGCGCGGCTCTGATCATTGCCCGTTTGATCTTCGACCGACAAACGGGAGAAATGGACCTAATCCGCCGCTACCCTTTTTCTTCTGCCGACTTTTTGTTCGAGCGCAGAGCGGTTTGACTATTATTCAAATTACGGAATGCTTTAACAGTCTAATTTTAAGGGATTAAGGATTTGAACTTTCACTTCGCGGGCATTTTTCTTTCAAACTATTTCAGACTTTCTCGCTACTCTGTAGCGAATATTTTTTTAAATCACATAACCTTTCAGGTAATTCTGTACGTAATACTTTCAAAATTGCACATTTAATTTTCCTCTACACGTAATATTCACAAACTGTTAATTTCAACTTTCTCAATTCCATGCAAAATTATTATAAATTCCTCCTAATTTTTACTAATTAATTTCAATTTTCTCAGTACCATACAAAGTCATTCAAGCTTCCACTGAATCTGTTCCTACCTTCTACAAATTAATTTCAATTCCATCAACTCCATAAGAAATCACTTTAAATTCCATTGACTCTCTTCCTAATTCTTCCAAATCATCTTCAATTTTCCCACTACCACCCAAAATCTTCTCAACTCCCAACAAAATCACTCTACCCTCCACACTAATCACAAACCCCATTTACCACCAATCTCGTACCTCAACACCTTCCCATCTCCCACACAACTTACACCCCCAAATCGTCAACTGGACCAATTTCATTCTTTTCTCAAGGCACGTTTGCAGTGTTGCGGCATAAACGGTACCCTGGACCACCCGGAGAACTCAACACCATCGTCGCGGCGTTTCTGCCGCGTCCCCAGGTTAGCGTATCCCCTAAACAGCCTCGAGTGCTCCGGCAGACGATGGTAACGCAAGTTTCAGATTTAGTAGAAGTTGCCCGGAGGACCCGTCGCCAAGACGAGCGAGTCCAACAATCCCGCTAAGCGTCCGAGGCTCCTCTTTAAAGAAACCCTCTCAGTGTCACTTAATCGATCCCAGCTCGGCTTTTAGGGCACGGGGCTAATACGTCGACGCCGTTACCAGCGTCGCGTCGCCTCGGCGGACGGCCTCTGTGAGAACGGTTTACAAGCCACGCGATTTATCTCGCAACCGCTACAACCTCGATCTCCTCGGGAATTAGCGATTTAAGGTCGCTCGATCCTCCTTTTTTCCCCCCTCCGAGCTTCACACCGTGTCGGGAATTATCCGAACCGTTGTGTTCCGCCAACAAGAATTTTATTCTCCGGTGAAAATTACTTCCTCCTCGAGAGAAGGTAAGAAGGTTCAAATTTCGGAGAACTCGAAATTCTGCGCGTGGGACACTTTGAGTTTTCACTTTGCACAAGTTTGTATCTCGACAAGTTTCTCGCCGTTCTTCGAGTCGATTTTAGTGCTTCGAGGGGAAGGGAATTTCGAACTCCGCGAATTTGAGGTTTCTTCCTTGAAACCAAGTTGAAGTTCAGAGTTTCCAGGGGTTAATCTCTTCCCTGTATTTCCCATGGAGCGGAGTTGCAATTGAATCCGGAATTTTCGGAGTTCCAGACTGTTTTTCGGCGCGGCGGCGAAGTCGAACGCGGAGAATTTTCGTGAACGTGTTTCGTTTCCGGGTGGGATTTAAAAGTCAGAGGAGGAGGGTGGCAAGATTTTCGAATGTTGAACGACGTCGAGATTCAGGCTGGAGCGATGGTAAATCGAGTTCGAACGAAGAAAGAAATTTTCACAAGGTTTTCCGTGGGAAACTGCGAAATCGAGTTTTCTCTTCCATGGAATTCCATTTTAATCGAGTCGTTTCACTTTTGCGAGGAGAAATGAACTCGAAGCAAGTTTCGCTTGAAACAGAATTTAATTTTTCATCGAGTCGTTCTTCCGGGGAAATTCATTTCCATTCAATCTTCCTTCCGGTTCACTTTCTCTTCCGAAAACAATTGCAAACTTTGCAAAAATTGTTACCGTAAGGAACACGGAAAACTTTTTTTAATAAAGAAAATCTACGACATGTATTATTATTTACACTAACGGTGAAAAACAGACAGTTTACAGACACAGGCTATTGCACGACTTTCACAGACAGACTGACTCGCTTTTGTTGCTCGCCTCTTATTTATATAATATGTACATAGACGTTTCGGTCAAGTTCTCGGTTATTCCAAACAGACAACGGTGAATGTGTTTATAAATGTGAATATGTTTATATCTTACGCGGTTCTTTTTTTCTTCGGCTAGCTTTATGTTTGTCTCGATGTACACACAGCGACCCAGGCTCGAGTTTCTTATCTTTGGCACGCAAGAAATATCACGAGTTCTAAGAAGTTGAGGCCTCGAATTTTTCCCAGAACAGTTGCGAACGTACAGCGAGCAGAAATCGGGCAGGACGACTCGTCCTCAGTCGGTGTTTACGAGGCTGTCGAACGAGTGCCTCGACGAACGTCGAACGAGTGCCTCGACGAACGTCGAACGTCGCGATTATAGTCTTGTAGGGAATACATCGAACAGCGCGTTTTCGATTATACGCGGTTTTCCGATCAATTTACGTACTTAGCATATTCGCTCGTGTGAATTAAGTGCCGCTGCGTAGAAGAAGCTAGTGCACCGAATTCAAGTGCACAGCGAACAGCTCAGCTTGGGAGAAAAATCAAACGAGAACCGTGTCTCTGCGAGCTGCACAGCAATGCGTTCCTGATTAAAGTTACACCAACAGTTTCCGGCCGTACGTCGAGGTAGCGGAATTGTGCGCACGATTTTGCAATTAAACGCACGAGAATGCAAAGTAAACGCTGGCAGTCTTGTAAACGTCGTTATCCAGAATTCATTTCCCATCAAATCGGTATTCGATATGATTCGTACGTTCCCCCTCTCGCCCCTCCCCACGAAATGGGATTCATTCATGCAAATATTCGCCGCGGACGTAATTTCATCGGGGCCAGGGTAAATCGATTAAACCGATCGATTCCCGATTCTTCAGTGGCGCTCGCTGACCGAAAGGAGCAGCGATGACATCTCCATTGCCATTGAAATTTTCCCCTCGATTCAGAGACCGTTCTGTAATCCCTTTGAGTAGTTGATAAGAAAATTACTTTTACGTCCGTTGCCAATCGTGTCTCTTTAAATGTTTCCAATGAAATCGACGGGAGAAAGAGGATCGTCTGGCTGGCTGTTCACTTCGCAGGAGGAATTTATTCTACGAAAATTCCCCTGTTCGATGAATTAAAACGAGATAAACGATTACGCGAGTAGTTGGAGAAATTTCAAAATGATTTCTCGAAGGGAGTATAATCATCGAGTGCGTAGAAATATAGTAAAAATATTGCAATTCTTACCGCGGGCTACGATTAATACGCGCGTTTGTTGCCGAGCTGAAGCGAAACGAGGGGATGACCCGGCGTTTATGGGTAAATTAATTTTTTCGCGTACAAAGGGGAGACTGTAAAGGAACAGCAAGCCTGGTCTGGTGGCAAACGAGGCTGGAGAACAGGCAATTCGAGGGAAACGCGCGCTTCGTTTCCACGGCCGTGCCCGTGGTGTCCGAAAGAGTAGGAAAAACGAGGATAGCGCGTCCGGAAAAACATCGAGTGTGCAATAATACCGGCACAATTTCCACACGCGCACTCTCTCTTTTCTCCCCTCGACCGGTTTCCTTCTCTTCATTCGTCCGGCATTTTGTTCAGTTCGACGTCCCTCGTACCGTCCAGATTCACCGAGATGGATAACGTTCGAACGGGAGTGCGAGGTGGGATTGTTCGTGCCACGTTGATCCGACGATTTTCGAAGGCAATGGGGACACGCGTCAGGTGGCAGTCGGCCGACGACGAAATTGATTCGAGAGGGTAAGCCGCCGGCACGGAGGCGAACGCGGAGGTGGAAAAGCGCCGATGCGAATTCATCAGGAGGACTCTCCGCGGGAGAGCGCGTGCATCGTCGAGTAACTGCTCGTGTCGATGAGAAAAAATCTGTGTTTCTTCTGGGCTTTTCTTTCCTGTGCTGTTCTCTTCTTTTTTCCTGCTTTCCTTTTGTCGTAGTTTTCTTTCTGCTTCCTCGGCGTCTCTCCTGGTCTCTTCTTGGATCGTTTTAAGGTTGTGATCTTCTCTTCTTTTTCTGCTGCTTTGCTTCTCTTTTAGATTCGCCTTTCTCTTCTTCTTCCATTTTGCCGTTTTTTGGTTCTCCTCTTTTTACCTTCTCCGTGTATTTCTTCTTTTCTTCTTGTGTCTTTCTGCTCTAATCACGTTCTCTTCTTCTTTCACTCTCTGGTTTTCTCGTTTCTTCCTCATCTTCTTTTCTTCTTTTTTCACTCCTTCGTTTTTTCCTTCTCCCCTTCACACCTTTTCTGCATCTCTTCTTTTCTCCTTCTCCTCTATTCACATTTTCTCCTTCCTTCGTTCCCTCCCTCGCACTCCTCTCTTTCTCTCCTTCTCTTCTTCTCTCGTTCTCTCCTTTACTACTTCTCTTCTCTCTCTCCCTCCTCCTCCTCCTCTTCTCTCTCGTTAACCACGTCTCTTTTAATTCGTTTGACGATCGTCACTCTCGTCTCGTTTCCTGCTTCTCTCGTTCTCTCCTTTACTTCTTCTCTTCTCTCTCTCCCTCCTCCTCCTCCTCCTCCTCCTCTTCTCTCTCGTTAACCACGTCTCTTTTAATTCGTTTGACGATCGTCACGGTTGAAACGAGCCGGACAACCGACGAACGCGTCCACCTCTTCCTGCTTTCCTAGCAACGATTCAACCAGATGATGCAGCGTGAACGATCGACCGGAATGATCGAGTTTAACGGGGATTAGGAGAAGATCGATGCGCCAATCGAATCGGCATTAATGGCCGTGAAAACGTGACCGACTCGATTTTCGAGATTATTGCCAAACGTGTATCCTCCGGACTTTCACAATCGGAAGTTCACCGTTGAACAACCGTTCGTTAATAAAAAAAGACACAACATTTCACCTTTTCTTCTCCGAATTATTTTTCCGACCGAAATTTCCGGAAAATAAAAAGAAAACAATCGAATATTTCTCCCGTTGTTCGTTCTTTTTGTTTTTCATTATTCTATTTCGACGTTTTTCGCGAGTTTCCACGGAAAACAAGATTACCAACTGCAGAGTGGAATTGATTTATGTACCTTTGACAATGGGTTATTGGCGATTGCATTAAATGCATGGTGATGCATTGCTCGGCGACTTGGATCACACCATGACTGACATCGGTGTTCATTTTTGCTCGTCTCTTTTCCTCCCCAATATTTATTCCCTCTTTGTGTAAAGCGGGAAATACTTCGCCTTTCGTCTAGGGAAATTATTTAGAAACATTCAAATTCCGAACAACTTCTCCCACAGCTGTGTTTCAAATACTATCCTTCTTTCCTAATGCAACGTTGAATTTTCACTCTCTTTTTTCACACCGGTAAGCTGGACACATCCGTATCTCCCCTCTGTTCCTTGTGTATTCGTTTGATCTCTTCTATTTACAGGCACGCGTATTCTACGGTGTATTTTTTTAAAGGATTTATCGTGTCGACTAACTACGAGAATTTCCCGGGGAAATGCCGATTCTTTATCACGGAATGGAATACCGCAACAACGGCGAGAATCGACGAAAATGTTGTTTGCTGCCCTGGCAATTCGTCCGTGTGTATTTTTAATTACCGTTTTTTCGTTTCTTTTTTTAACCGTCGCGGAGTGTCATTTTTCACAGCGATGCAATGGCTGGGAATACGGAAAACACTTCGAGCTGTGACACGATTAAAAAATGTGCCTGCTTGTAAACACCGTTTCGAACAATGGCCGGGTTAAATACATTTTTTTGCTGTATCGATGTGTTACACTTTTGGTGGAAAACGAGAAACTGGGCGGAATTTGCTTTTCTTTTTGTTCTCTTTTGCGTTTTCAATTCTGAGGGAATTTTTGAGCAGAGTTTGCGTTCTTAATTCTGAGCGAAATTCTGAGCAGAGTTTGCGTTCTTAATTCTGAGCGATTTTCTGAGCAGAGTTTGCGTTCTTAATTCTGAGCGACTTTCTAAGTAGAGTTTGCGTTCTTAATTTTGAGCGACTTTCTGAGCAGAGTTTGCGATCTTAATTCTGAGCGATTTTCTGAGCAGAGTTTGCGATCTTAATTCTGAGCGATTTTCTGAGCAGAGTTTGCGTTCTTAATTCTGAGCGACTTTCTGAGCAGAGTTTGCGTTCTTAATTCTGAGCGATTTTCTGAGCAGAGTTTGCGTTCTTAATTTTGAGCGACTTTCTGAGCAGAGTTTGCGTTCTTAATTCTGAGCGACTTTCTGAGCAGAGTTTGCGTTCTTAATTCTGAGCGACTTTCTAAGTAGAGTTTGCGTTCTTAATTCTGAGCGAATTTCTGAGCAGAGTTTGCGTTCTCAATTCGATCGAAAATCGAGAAAACGCGAATATCTGCGAATTTCTGAGCAGAGAATTGAGGACTTTTGAGTACAATACGAGATGAAATGCGCGATCCTGAGGTGACCTTGAGCAGAATAGGCGTGAGATCAAAGTGGCAGCGCAGGGGCGTCGCGTATTATCAGCCCGAATACCACTACAAACCCCCAAAGTGGGACAATCGAGTGCGTTCAACGAGTGCGCGCATGTAACTCGAGTGTGCACGTGTAACTGATGAGCGCAAGAATGTCATTAACCGCTTGCCCTAGTTACACACATACACGTTGCGGTTCTGCGTGTCTGCATTCTCCTTCAAAATCAGATAGAAAATTATCAATCACTACGAATTGTAATTTTACCTTTCGAGAGAATTTCGAAAAATATAGAAAATCTACAAATGACGATTGTTATTCGTCAGAGATGTGATACAGAAACAAACGAGCGCAAATTCTGTCTAACTGACTCTTCACTTAATTAAGCTTTCACGTGGATGCACCTCGAAGAATGTCACATTTCGTTACCATTTCTTTGGCTGTTAAGGCGTAAGGAGCAAAGAGGAGCAGTTCGCAGTAGAATGGTTTATGGTAGATAGCTTTGTATTATGCAGTTTCCTCTAATTTCTTAGTTTTTACCGCGACTCGCTAATTTCTCTTCGCTTGCTTCACATTCTGCAAGTGGATTTTAGTGGATTTTCGTATACTTCTGCAGAATTCAGCAAAATTGAATAGATTTCAGTAGAATTCAGTGGATTTCAGTAGATTACCGTAAATTTCATAAGACTTCCATAGATATTAGTAGAATACAGTAGATTTTAATATAACTCAGCAGATTTCAGAGTACTTGAGTAAATTTTAGTAGATTTTAGTGAACTTGCATAGGTTTCAAAAGATTTCAATAGGTATTAGTACATTTTAATATACCTAATTCAGTGTATTTCAGTCGATTTTAGTAAAATTCAGTAGATTTCACTCGAAATCCGTAGAATTCCGTAGATTTCTCCAAAATTCAACAGATTACACTAAAACTCCGTAGAAATCAACAGATTTCGGTACGTGTCCCATTCAGCAAACGTCCCAATACCTTCGAACGCTAGTATAGACACCGTCCCTCCTCCTTTTTCCTCACTCGGTGGACACTTTCACGGACCTAGCTCGCCACTCGCCGCGTGGGGCGGCGTGAAGCGTTTCCGTTATCGGCGTGCCGCTTTTCCATGTACTCGCCCGTTAATCGCCCTATTGTTCGCCACGTTGGACGTCGTCCTCGTCCTCGTCGTCGTCGGCGGCGTCTTTGGTAAGCCTTGTACGAATGTACGCGCCTAAGCCATCCCGTACATGCACGTGGACAATACAGGGACAACCGGGAAGCCGATAGACACGGGTGCCGGCGTGTATATCGGGGACAAGCCAGCCACGGCCTCCTCAAGGCGCCTCTGGTACATTCTACGTGCGACACGCGAGTGGACCACCTGGAAGGAGCTTAAACAGGGAATTACAAGGGGTAAGGGGGCAGAGAACAGCACACCTGAACTAGATTCGACCGGCCCTGATCCGATCGGTATTTAGACGACCATTTCTTGCCAACACGAACGATGTTTTAGCCTGTACAACCGCTGATAAGGATTTTTCTGTAGTTCTTCTTATTTCGGCGAGCAATTCTATTTTTCGAGGACTCTGGGGAGGTTAGGGATTTGTTGCGAAGGAGTTTTGCTGAAAACTTTGTCGTTGCATTTGAGGACGATTCTTTTTTTTGGAGGATTTTGGGGAGGAAATTAGGGAAGTTTGTTACTTTTTTGAGTGAAGACTCGAGTGAAGTGAATATTTCTTGGCAAATAAATTTCTGTGGTTAATTCTCTATTTTTGGAGGACTCTGAGGAGGAAGTTTGTCACTTTTTTGAGTGAAGTTTCAAGTAAAGTGTATATTTCTCCATAAAATTCCCTTTATCTCAGTAAATAAATTTCTGTGGTTAATTCTCTACTTCTGCAGGACTCTGATTAAGAAATTTGTCACGTTTTCGTGTGAAGACTCGAGCAAAGTGAATATTTCTCCATAACGTTCTCTTTATCTCGGTAAATTAATTTCTCTCCTCCCCTTTGCGTATAATTCTCTTTATTCTGGACAACTCTAAGAAAGAAATTCGTCGAGACTGAAGTGAAGTGAACAATTTTCAATTTCCAGAGACTTCAAGAAACAAGCATCTCCGATCGCAAAAAATGATCACACCTTCGAATAAAGT
Source organism: Habropoda laboriosa (assembly GCF_001263275.1). Taxonomy (NCBI): domain Eukaryota; kingdom Metazoa; phylum Arthropoda; class Insecta; order Hymenoptera; family Apidae; genus Habropoda; species Habropoda laboriosa. The sequence continues at coordinate 1,666,399 of NW_017100857.1, forward strand.
GAAATAGGAAGTCAGGCAAAATATGTAGCGTGGGTCACGAAACGGAGAGTGAATGAGTAGTTGAAGTGACTGCAGGAAGGAATAAATGGGGAATATTGTGGGAAATGATCGATTGACATCGAATGAGTGTAGATTGGACATTCGTATGGATTTGGGGATATTCGTGAGCATTCGCGACGAATGCTTTATGAAGCGTTCTCATCAGATAAATACTGGCGAACAGGGACTGTTCATCAGCATTTCGCCTGTTACTGGTAGGAATTTCCAAAGATATAGCAACACCGACAAAGTTAGTCGTTATTAAATATACATATAATTTCCAAAACACACTTTCTACATCCTATCCCTTTACAAATTAAATTCGTTCAATACCTCCCTTAAAAGAAATCAATTCCTAACCTAAAAATATCCTCTGTATACACAATTTTGTTACAAATTAAGTTCGTTCAATACCTCCCTTAAAAGAAATCAATTCCTAACCTAAAAATATCCTCTGTATACACAATTTTGTTACAAATTAAGTTCGTTCAATACCTCCCTTAAAAGAAATCAATTCCTAACCTAAAAATATCCTCTGTATACACAATTTTGTTACAAATTAAGTTCGTTCAATACCTCCCTTAAAAGAAATCAATTCCTAACCTAAAAATATCCTCTGTATACACAATTTTGTTACAAATTAAGTTCGTTCAATACCTCCCTTAAAAGAAATCAATTCCTAACCTAAAAATATCCTCTGTATACACAATTTTGTTACAAATTAAATTCGTTCAATATCTCCCTGAAAACAAATCAATTCCTAATCTACAAATATTCTTTTTTTCGTTCTCTATATACACCATTCTGTTACAAATTAAATTCGTTCAATATCTCCCTGAAAACAAATCAATTCCTAACCTACAAGTATTCTTTCTTTCTTTCTCTATATATACCATTCTGTTACAAATTAAATTCGTTCAATACCTTCCCCGAAACAAATTGATTCTCAACTTTCCCTCCATAAAACTTTCAACCATTCACCCTAAATCTCACCTCGAAGAAGTTCGCGCTCCCGCGAAAGACTGTCCATTAAACGGTCCAAAGGAAAAAGTACCCGTTTCACGCGGAAACCAAAATCGGGCTCGCACTTACTTACAAAAATCGAACGGCGTCTACCTGGAAACCGTCCCGAATATTCCTCCAGTTCCTTGAAAACACAGTAAAGGGTTAACGTCAGCCTTGGGCTGCCTCGAGAGAGACATCTTTCTGCAGCCAAGAAAGCCTAAGGTTGACGTTCGAGAGTCAAGAGAGGCGATCTTATTCTCGCTTCTTCCTGTTCCATAGTCGCTTCGAGCAAACGATAATGATCGTTTTGATCTTCCTTATCGCGGGATATCACGGCTGCGTATATCGACTTTCTCCCCCTCGATTACACTTTCGGTATCTTCCGAGGGGTGGGCGTAACTCCTCGGTTAATCTCGACGGAGGATCGCGCGGTATAAACCGAGCTTTCGCTGGCCTTTCCCTAATTGCCGACTGCTCCTCTTTATGGCGTAAGAACCACGTGGAATGAAGTATTTTTCTTCGTATTTAGTTTACAAATAGGAGAAATATTTAACACTTTGCGTATACCTATTCTTACCGGTCAAATCACCGGTTATGAAATAATCGTATTTTCCCGGAAGGAGTGCAGGTGATTGAATATAGGAAACAACGCAGAAAACAGTCTTTAGATAATAATAAAAGAAATCGCATATTTGCATTTTTATTTTTAACCAGGTTTAGCGTTAACCCTTTGAACTTCAAGCTTTTTTTAAAATTTTCTTTTCAACAACTCCCTATTATTTCAAGAATTTCATTTGAAACGCAGTTGAAAAGACATGTGGTCGATAGGAACAAATTTAAACAATTTTTTTTCCTAATTATATTGAAAGTAGCATTAAGAGTCATATGTACGTCTACCTATTGCTCATCCAGGGTAAAGAAAATATTGCAAAATATAACACCTATTTAAACTGGCGCTTTAAAAATTGCTTCATTCATACCTGTGAATAAAACTGACGTCGAGTCACACTCGACAAAGGCTCCAAAGGGTTCTTCGTTTTGACTGTACACTTAAGACTTTTGGGTGAAAAAGGTAGTCTTTAGATAATAATAAAAGAAATCGCATAGGTTTAGCGTTAACCCTTTGAACTCCAAGCTTTTTTTAAAATTTTCTTTTCAACAACTCCCTATTATTTCAAGAATTTCATTTGAAACGCAGTTGAAAAGACATGTGGTCGATAGGAACAAATTTAAACAATTTTTTTTCCTAATTATATTGAAAGTAGCATTAAGAGTCATATGTACGTCTACCTATTGCTCATCCAGGGTAAAGAAAATATTGCAAAATATAACACCTATTTAAACTGGCGCTTTCGACAAAGGCTCCAAAGGGTTCTTCGTTTTGACTGTACACTTAAGACTTTTGGGTGAAAAAGGACCTAGGACCTTATGTGTAATAGTTTTTGTTTCCAACGCGGTGTATGAACAATAAACGTTTAAAATAATGTTAAGGAGAGTAAACTTGAAAACAGCAAAAATGACTAAAAATATGAAAAGGCGGTGGGTCAAAAAAGACCCGAAGACCGCTCTAGGGTTAACCTCATCTCCATACATTTTCTTGGCACAATAACGCGGCCAAAATGACCACTTAAAGTACAAAAAATGATCGACATTTTCCTGAACAGAAGAAACTTAATTATTTCTGTCCTGCCTCACATCTTCAACGAAGCTACGCAAATTTGCTCAACGTACTTCAACAGACTGTAAAAGAAATCTCGGGAGAACAAGACAAGAATGGCCAGATATTAAAAAAAATCTGAAATTTGCAACAGTTGTATTTTACGCGAAGCATTGTTGCTCGAACGCAAGAGAAATATGGATAAATAGTTCTGTAGAGTATTCTTTGTACGTTGAAAAGGTTAAGAGCGAGAGAATAGTTGTGATACGCGGACAATACCAGGGAACAGAGCAATTTACGTCTGGTTTTTAATTTCGTTTCCCATCCGGCCTTTCATTGAACTCGAAGATATTCGAGTTCCTCGTCTTAATTGCCCCTTTGTTCGGCGTATATTCGTTCTTCACGAGGCCCTTCCGGCGTGCAACGGGCAAAGAAGTGGGAAAAGAGCGGCAAGAGGAAGGAGTGCAAGGGGGGAGAAGGAAAAATCTTTTCTCTGGCTCCTCCTCGCCGTTCATCCTCGCCTCTTCACTCGCGAGGCACTTCGCCGCCGTTTCAGTGACGCGTTGCACCTTTTTATTGGCACGCGTGCTGGTTTACTTTTTTTTCGAGTTCCCGGGACTTCTTCCGGTATTCACGCTGCTCATTGTGCTTCGAGTGCGGCTGCAAACGCGCCGCTCACTCTCTCTCTCTATCTTTCTCTCTCTTTCCATCGCGAAGAATGCAATTTCTGGAGTGAATTTCTGCCGACTGATATAGACGTCGATTTCAATTCAAAGCAAATTTTCCGTACCTCTGTTTATTAGCTCGGTGTGGAACTTGCAGGTCGGGTTTTGTAATATTTGTTCCAGTTTGATGTACAATTTTTAGAGCGAAGTGAAGTGAATTGGCGGTAATTAGTAATTCGGATTTATGTTTCTTGGGTTCGTTAACCCTTTCGTTACTGCTGGCGCCTATAGGAGGTTTGAAAATTTGCACCTACACTTTAATTTAATACTCCCTCTGTCCTATAATAATAGTAGCAGTTGATGAACTTAATTTGTCCCATAATAACAGTAGCAAAAGGAAATAAATATAGAACGCAACGTTTATTATCAAAAAACTAGATTAAATTAAACAACAAATTAAAAATATTACTCCTAATTTTTATTTTGAGTGTTCAGATAGTTTCTGGATTTTTCAATAATTTCGTTACTGCATTTTAAACTTGTAGGTAGGATCCCTTGGCTGCGAAGCTTTGCTTTCCCTATATGCGTGAGCCTAAAATTATTGGAGCCATCGATCTCAATCGCAACTCGATCTTTGCTTGAAAACTCTCTTACTTTTACAATGGGTTGAGAATTCAACTGAAATAAAACAATTCATTTCGATCAGCGGATGAAATTAGAAAAATAGTTATAATTCGTAATGATTAGGTTAACCTAAAAATTGAAAGATGTGTCAAAACAAATGACAGATGTCATGGAACATTGATTTTGATTGAAGGCTTCGCAATTTTGCGCTACAACATAACTTACAGCTGCATTCGCAAATAATTCTCGTTTAA